>NC_057941.1:1517500-1650000 GCF_018555375.3 Anguilla rostrata
CTTGTGGAGTGTGTGCTCGGAGACCTACCGCAGCTCTTTAAACGGTTCGGCTCGGACGTGAGGAGTTTCTATGGAACCGGTGAACACCGCTCCCTCAGCTCCTGGAACACAAACCACAAGAAGAAGCGTCAACACAGTCCGTCAACATGAGGGCAGAGCGCTACATCAGCGTCCGTAATCTACGGGGTCCCCTATGGGCTCTCTCAGGGGCTTTTCCCATTAACCTCCTCAGGCTCGTCAGAAAAGAAAGTTTTTCAAGTACTTACATTTTTTTTGACAATATACACGTGTCACCTTTGCATGACAAAGTTGTGTTGCAGTCAAAAATATTTTCAAAAATATGTTGTTTTATTGAATTCCCTTTGTCGTGTAAGTTTCAGCATAGCAGAGTATATGAGTCTTGAGATAAAGACTGGAGACTCACGTCCCCTACGGGGAACAAAAATGAATTGACATTTCTTAGAAGGACATGGAGAAATGTTAACTCCATCTCTGATGACTTCCAGGGCACACATACACACACACACACACAGACACACACTCTCACTCACACACACTCATATACACGATCACACACACACACACACACACTCTTTCTTCCTCTCTCTCACACACACACACACACACACACACACACAGACACACACTCTCACTCTCACTCACACACACTCATATACATGATCACACACATACACACACACACACACACACACACTCTCTCACACACACACACACAAGCACCTGCTGCACCTGGCCCAACCCCAGTGTTAATGCGCCCGTCTGCAGGCCTGCTGCACCTGGCCCAACCCCAGTGTTAATGCGCCCGGCTGCAGGCCTGCTGCACCTGGCCCAACCCCAGTGTTAATGCACCCGCCTGCAGGCCTGCTGCACCTGGCCCAACCCCAGTGTTAATGCGCCCGGCTGCAGGCCTGCTGCACCTGGCCCAACCCCAGTGTTAATGCGCCCGGCTGCAGGCCTGCTGCACCTGGCCCAACCCCAGTGTTAATGCGCCCGGCTGCAGGCCTGCTGCACCTGGCCCAACCCCAGTGTTAATGCGCCCGGCTGCAGGCCTGCTGCACCTGGCCCAACCCCAGTGTTATGCGCCGGCTGCAGGCCTGCTGCACCTGGCCAACCCCAATGCTAATGCGCCCGGCTGCAGGCTGCTGCACCTGGCCCAACCCCAGTGTTAATGCCCGACTGCAGGCCTGCTGACACCTGGCCAACCCAGTGTTAATGCGCCCGGCTGCAGGCCTGCTGCACCTGGCCCAGCCCCAGTGCTAATGCGCCCGGCTGCAGGCCTGCTGCACCTGGCCCAGCCCCAGTGCTAATGCGCCCGGCTGCAGGCCTGCTGCACCTGGCCCAGCCCCAGTGTTAATGCGCCCGGCTGCAGGGAGACAGAACGCGCTGAAACGCACGCTCGGGTGCTCAGGAGCGCATTAGCGAAGCTGGGAGAAATTAACATGGGGATCGATACGCAGCGGCAATCAGCCAATAGCCTCGGGCGGGCCGGGCGGCGCTGGCTGAGTAACACCACTGAACAAGAAGGAAGACTGGGAGACCACCACACACAGCGCCAGACCCAATGATTAGCAATAATTTACTCATCTGTAATTCTTCATTATCAAAGTAATTTGGACACACTGCTACAGCATACGCGCAGATGTTGTAAGTGTCTTATTCTTGTTGATTATACATTCAAATTTACCCCATCTGTGAAAGCAGCTAGAAAAGGCCAGTGCACAGCGGTAATATACGCTAGTATAATTTAGCTTGCTAATGGGAAATAGTGTGGGAGTGTGACACGTTGTCTAGAAGCTTTCTAGCTCCTGATATTGATCCAGAATAAGCCCAGAGACATTTTCTCTTGTCAACTGAAAATCCACATCCAAGCTGTTATTTTACACTGAAATACGTGACTGCGTAGCTTTCCAGTGTTAAATGTGTACAGTACACGCCTTTCCAATAAGCATGCTTTTTGAGAACTTTGTGTTTTGTTCTCAGAAGGAGCTCTGGCAAGAAGAGATGTTGGAAAGCCAGATGACTGCAGCTTATCCCCATTTCTGTGGCACACAAAAAAAGTGCCAGGTTGGCAGTTACTCCCCCAGGACAGGACTGAAGCCCCCGGGGAGCCTGGCCGTCTGCGGGTATATCTCCTAATACTGAGAACCAACTCCAGCAGCAGCACGCAGTGCTTTAAGAGTCTGCGTTATGATTCAGATGGCGCTGAATCCACACCTTTTTTTTGGAGAACAGGGCAGAAACTCCATCCAGAAACCAAGTGAGCCGGGTGCTCATGCTAAGCAATGCATATATGAGAAAGTAAAAATATGAAAAGTCTTATCTCGGCAAAAATACATTGCGCTTGGATTAGCAGTTAATCATTTTTACTTAAAGTCTGTGAAATAAAATTAAATCTTAATGGGTTTTTCCCTGTTTTGAGATTACATCGAGTATTACTAAAATTGTATAACGCGTTTCTTATAACAAAGAAAGTGATGAATATTTTATGAATAGTTTTACAGCTCAAAAGTTGTAAAGCCCATTTTATTAAATATAAGCCTTGAAAATATACTGCACTGGACGCAGACATCAGACAGCCGTCAAACTTGATTACACAAGACAAAATTCACAGTCACCGTGTCTTCAGGTTCCATCCAGTATGAACTGGAGAGCTTCAGATGTCTGGTCAGGAGGAACACTCATAATAAATCAGGTCATGGCCCAGAAGTAGTTCGTCAACATCGTGTCACCTGTATCCACACACACACAGCCTCACACACACACACAACCTCACAGACGCACTTTGGAGGACTCTCATATTTTTCCGTGATTCATCGCACGCTCCATTCAAGGCGAACCTGGCCCAAGCGGTCGGGGGGGGGGGGCGTTTCCATAATGCGTCGGCCATAAATGTCCATAAACAGAGTGAGTGAAAAATCAATGGAGCCATTTTAGTTTTATTTTAAGTTCCACATAATGTCCCCCCCCCCCCCCCCCCGAGATTCTCATGCGGTCCTTACGCCCCCCCCCCCCCCCCATCAGCCCGCGCACATCAATCAGCACGTTACCAACCGTGAGGCGGGAGGCGTCGCCAGGGTTACGGAGCCTCGTTAAGACTCGCCTAACGGCTCTGACACTGAGTGGAGAGCCCACCGCGAGCCGAGTCAGCAAAAACAAAAACCCCTCACTCATCTTCCATAAAATAATACAGCGAACCATCGGGCGGGGGGGGCGGGGGGTCTGTGCAACACGTCGCTGTTTCAGGCAGAAGTTCTATATCTTCATTGGATTTCCTCTCATGAAACCCAAGGCGTGGGCGAGAGCGACAATGCTGTGGTCACTGTGCGTATTCAGGCATCAACAGACAATTTAGCTGAGAGACACCAAATCAATACTCATCAACCAAATTACGGAGTGGTTCTGTTGATGTTTTTCCATGAAAATAAATATTTTTATTGGTATGCAAGTTTGATTGCATCAAATAAAATTACTAATGATCATACATCATTTGCAGTGGTGTTTACCTAAACAGACATACAGCTGCAGAAGTCAGCATATTTTAAAAGGATTACGCAATGTAAATATCAAGGACGAGATGGATTAGTTCTGTACATGGTGCTAAGCCTGAGGTTAAATTACTCAGAAAACTGCATCACTTCAAAAGTATTAAATGCACCTGTAAGTCCCCTTCTACAAGATTCCAATTCCCCAAGTTCTGAAGAGCTACTACAGCCTTCGACATGAGAAGGTGAAAAGGGCACGAGAGAGCCCCAAAAAAACCGGGCACAGCGACGATGTGAAGAGGGACGATTCGGGGAGGGCGAACGGGGCGCGGTATTGGACACATTTATCTGACTTAGCGAGAGGCCATTTAGCGGCAAAAACTGCATAAACTCGTGAAAAAAACCCCGAAGGACCCATTCCTGTGAAGGCGGTTCTTTGTTCCGCCGCCCAATCGTTCTACGGATCGCCGGGGCGGGACGTCCTGAGGCCCAATCGTTCTACGGACCGCCCGGGCGGGACGTCCTGAGGCCAAAAAGTAGAAGCGCAGGATTGCAGAACCATGGCAGCTCTAACGAACTCAGTACACACGTCTCTTCAGGTGGAGGGTGGAGGGTGGAGGGGGGGGGCGGGGGGCGTAAGGGATTATCCTGAATGCATCTGAGGGGGAGGGCTTGTTGCAGGAGCCACGCTCTGGCGAGCTCCTTCACGCAAACAGGACCGTCCGAACAAAAGCAAAACTCGGAAGAAGAGATCAGTATACGCAGCAAGGAGAGACCGTCAGCCTGGCAGATAACATCATCCACCGCAAGAGAGACCGTCAGCCTGGCAGATAACATCATCCACCGCAAGAGAGACCGTCAGCCTGGCAGATAACATCATCCACCGCAAGAGAGACCGTCAGCCAGGCAGATAACATCATCCACCGCAAGAGAGACCGTCAGCCTGGCAGATAACATCATCCACCGCAAGAGAGACCGTCAGCCTGGCAGATAACATCATCCACCGCAAGAGAGACCGTCAGCCTGGCAGATAACATCATCCACCGCAAGAGAGACCGCCAGCCTGGCAGATAACATCATCCACGCAAGAGAACCGCCAGCCTGGCAGATAACATCATCCACCGCAAGAGAGACCGTCAGCCGGCAGATAACATCATCCACCGCAAGAGAGACCGTCAGCCTGGCAGATAACATCATCCACCGCAAGAGAGACCGTCAGCCAGGCAGATAACATCATCCACCGCAAGAGAGACCGTCAGCCTGGCAGATAACATCATCCACCGCAAGAGAGACCGTCAGCCAGGCAGATAACATCATCCACCGCAAGAGAGACCGTCAGCCTGGCAGATAACATCATCCACCGCAAGAGAGACCGTCAGCCTGGCAGATAACATCATCCACCGCAAGAGAGACCGTCAGCCTGGCAGATAACATCATCCACCGCAAGAGAGACCGTCAGCCTGGCAGATAACATCATCCACCGCAAGAGAGACCGTCAGCCTGGCAGATAACATCATCCACCGCAAGAGAGACCGTCAGCCTGGCAGATAACATCATCCACCGCAAGAGAGACCGTCAGCCAGGCAGATAACATCATCCACCGCAAGAGGACCGTCAGCCCGGCAGATAACACATCCCCGCAGAGAGACGTCAGCCTGGCAGTAATCTCCGCAGAGAGAGCGTCAGCTGCAGTACTACCGCAGAGAGACGCAGCTGCAATAAATCATCACGCTAAGAGAACGCCATGCCGCAGATAACATCATCCTCAAGAAGCGTCCCAGCATACATCACACCAAGAAGACACTCAGCCTGCAGATAAATCATCCCTAGAACGTCAGAGCAGATACATATTCAAAAAACTCAGCCTGCAGATAATCATCACCGCAAGAGAGACGCACCAGGCAGATAACATTCATCACCGCAGGATAGTTTAGCCTGGGCAGTAACATCATCACGCAAGAGAAACCGTCAGCTGCAATTAATCATCACGCAGGGACGTGCCTGCATGAATAATCATCCACCGCAATAGATACCGTAACTGGCAGATAAATATCACGCAAGAAGCCGTCAGGCCTGGCAGTATAACACATCCCCGCAATTAGAAGAGCCGCCAGCCTGCAGATAACAGGTCCACCGCAAGGAACGCCAGCTGTGCAGGATACTGCATTCCACCGCAAGAGAGCCGTCAGCCAGGCAGATACATCACCCGCAAGAGAGACCGTCAGCCTGCAGATACATATCCACCGCAAGAGAGGACGTTGCAGGTCAGATAACATATCCACGCAGAGAACCGTCAGCCTGGCAGATACATCATCCCGCAGAGAGACCGTCGCCGCAATACATCATCCACCGCGAGAGACTTCATCTGAGGCAGATAACATCATCCACGCACGTGAGACCGTCAGCTGCAGATAATCATCCACGCAAGAGAGCCGCCAGCTGGCAGATACATCATCCACGCAAGAGAGACGTCAGCTGTGCGAACATCATCACGCAAGAGAGACGTCACCAGCGATACTCATCCACCGCAAGGAGACGTCGCCTGGAGATAACATCATCCACCGCAAGAGAGACCGTCAGCCTGGCAGATAACATCATCCACCGCAAGAGAGACCGTCAGCCAGGCAGATAACATCATCCACCGCAAGAGAGACCGTCAGCCTGGCAGATAACATCATCCACCGCAAGAGAGACCGTCAGCCTGGCAGATAACATCATCCACCACAAGAGAGACCGTCAGCCAGGCAGATAACATCATCCACCGCAAGAGAGACCGTCAGCCTGGCAGATAACATCATCCACCGCAAGAGAGACCGTCAGCCTGGCAGATAACATCATCCACCGCAAGAGAGACCGTCAGCCTGGCAGATAACATCATCCACCGCAAGAGAGACCGTCAGCCTGGCAGATAACATCATCCACCGCAAGAGAGACCGTCAGCCAGGCAGATAACATCATCCACCGCAAGAGAGACCGTCAGCCAGGCAGATAACATCATCCACCGCAAGAGAGACCGTCAGCCTGGCAGATAACATCATCCACCGCAAGAGAGACCGTCAGCCAGGCAGATAACATCATCCACCGCAAGAGAGACCGTCAGCCTGGCAGATAACATCATCCACCGCAAGAGAGACCGTCAGCCTGGCAGATAACATCATCCACCGCAAGAGAGACCGTCAGCCAGGCAGATACATCATCCACCGCAAGAGAGACCGTCAGCCTGGCAGATAACATCATCCAGCGCAAGAGAGACCGTCAGCCTGGCAGATAACATCATCCACCGCAAGAGAGACCGTCAGCCTGGCAGATAACATCATCCACCGCAAGAGAGACCGTCAGCCTGCCAGATAACATTATCCACCGCAAGAGAGACCGTCAGCCAGGCAGATAACATCATCCACCGCAAGAGAGACCGTCAGCCTGGCAGATAACATCATCCACCGCAAGAGAGACCGTCAGCCAGGCAGATAACATCATCCACCGCAAGAGAGACCGTCAGCCTGGCAGATAACATCATCCACCGCAAGAGAGACCGTCAGCCAGGCAGATAACATCATCCACCGCAAGAGAGACCGTCAGCCTGGCAGATAACATCATCCACCGCAAGAGAGACCGTCAGCCAGGCAGATAACATCATCCACCGCAAGAGAGACCGTCAGCCTGGCAGATAACATCATCCACCGCACGAGAGACCGTCAGCCTGGCAGATAACATCATCCACCGCAAGAGAGACCGTCAGCCTGGCAGATAACATCATCCACCGCAAGAGAGACCGTCAGCCAGGCAGATAACATCATCCACCGCAAGAGAGACCGTCAGCCTGGCAGATAACATCATCCACCGCAAGAGAGACCGTCAGCCTGGCAGATAACATCATCCACCGCAAGAGAGACCGTCAGCCTGGCAGATAACATCATCCACCGCAAGAGAGACCGTCAGCCTGGCAGATAACATCATCCACCGCAATGAGGCCATTTGTCACCAGAACAGCACCAGGGCGGGGGTGGGAGTGGGGGGGTGGGGGGTGCGGGGAGGGGGGTTTGGGGGGGTGTTTGTGGGGCGGGGGGGGGGGCACGAGCAGGGTCTGGCTGAAGTAGAGCAGAGTCTGAATCAAAACGATCAGTATGTGACCTTGGCCAGACCTTCAACATCATCCCTTCCTTCTCCAACTAATCACAAAAAGATCACACTATAAAGCCGACAGTAAAATCATCTTTTTAATATTAAAAATATATAATTAAAAAATCCTAGTAATTTTTTTTTTATGAAAAAAGGAAGTGCATAATTTTCATAATTCATTCATTCATATTCATTGCTCTGGTGCAGCCTCATATGCATAATTGCACAACCTTGCTCAATTAATTAGCAGGTGCTGCCTTCATGAATTATTAATTCCAGCCAGTGAATTTAAATACTGTAAACTGGAGATGAATTAAAGACAGCCAACAGGACCCTGGCTGTTTACTTAAGAATGAGGCTAATTAAAATAGCTGTGTGGTCCTGCTGGACACAGGGGTCCAAGGGAAGGATGGGTGCTGGGTTGCTTGCTCTCCTTCCTGGGTCCTTATGACGCGGTTCTTCAGCTTTCTGGTCATAATCAGAGACTCTGCGCACCCTGCACAGCTGAGAGGAGTTTGGATGTGTTCAATACTGGGTCCATACGGGAAACGTCAGTTCTGATTCGGGAACTGGAAACTAGTTTTGCGCTTGTTCCAGTGGAGAGCTTTTATTGATTTGAATGAATTGATTTGAGTCAACTTTACACTGTGAGAAAACACGTAAGTGTGTAAGGTCCAGTGTAGTCCGAGCGTTGGGTGACACTCTTAGACTGAGTCTATAAGGTACAGTGTGTGTGTGTGTTGAGTGTCACTCTTAGACTGAGTGTATAAGGTACAGTGTGTGTGTGTGTGTGTGTGTTGAGTGTCACGCTTAGACTGAGTGTATAAGGTACGGTGTGTGTGTGTGTGTGTGTTGAGTGTCACGCTTAGACTGAGTGTATAAGGTACAGTGTGTGTGTGTGTGTGTGTGTGTTGAGTGTCACGCTTAGACAGAGTGTATAAGGTACAGTGTGTGTGTGTGTGTGTGTGTTGAGTGGCACTCTTAGACTGAGTGTATAAGGTACAGTGTGTGTGTTGAGTGTCACTCTTAGACTGAGTGTATAAGGTACAGTGTGTGTGTGTTGTGTGACTCCCTTAGACTGAGAGAAAGCCCCCTGCCCCCTCCCTGCCAGACACAGTTGTCTCCAGGTACCGAACGGCAGCACACCCCTGCTCCTCTCCTCTCTAATTAACACCCTCCCCCGTCCCACTGCTGCACACTGACATGTGGAAATCCTGCTGGGCGGTGAGCAGCCAGGCTGGGACACCCCCATCCACACGACTCAAGGCCATTTCATCCCCCAAAGCAGGGGGAAGATCAAGGTCAGTCAAAAAAGAAACAGCCAGGACACAGAAACCGAACCCACAGGCAGACAAGCGGAGAGCCTTCACTCAAACGTATGAGGGGATAACGTGGCTCTAGCTTCTGCACCTGGCTGGGGGAAAGAGACCGCTCGGTCTCAGGTGTGTGGGCCTTTCAAGCCGAACAAAAGCACTCGGCCTCATCAGAGGCAGTTTGTGAATATTAATACATTTAGTCAGGCAATACTCCCGGAGCACTACAAAAGGACCCTTTCCTCAAGGTTCGTCATTGAGCTCACTGAAAGTCAGCCATCTCACAATAGGAGAACACTGAGCAGCCGGAACAAATCCTGCCAGTGATGTCACAACCTAGCGTATTCCAAGATGGCTGCACCCATGTGCAAAAAAAAATAACCAAAACTTTTCTTCTGCCAATTTTTAAATCTAATTTAAAAAGCAAACGAGCCAGAGCCAGATTACAGAGTGCTTCTGTTCCCCTGAAGGGGAGCTGTTCACTGTCCAATGAATGAACGAATTCTTGCTTTGGAATTTAGCAAGAAGAGCTGTGATTGGCTGAAGGCATCTATCCTGGCATCTGCTGCCAGTACATAACACCTTATTTAATTAATCAGCCAATCAACACCCTGCATTGCAGATCAGACCACCGCCCGGCAAAAGAAAGGGCTTCTACATTATGACTCATCTCCTCATTATGAACCTTCAGCTAACCCACACGCTCCTACCTTCAAACTGTCAATGCTGCCATCCTGCCTGCTGAACCTGCGCAAGCTAATTACTCTGATCCCAATCTCTGGACCCCATTTCACATTAACACTTGCATGTCATTTCTCTTCTTTGACCTCATACTCTTCCATATCGCCTCCTCCTCCTCCTCCTGATTAATTCTTTCTCCTCCCAGAAGTTCTTGATTAAGCTGTCCATCACCGCTCCTGCCTTCACCGCGCTGTTTTTCACAGGTTCAGCTCCAATCCCTTCCTCTCTTTTAATGGAAATAAAACTTGTCTTGTCAAATGACACGCTTCTGTCCATGAGCTGATGCAAATCTCTTTCCCCGCTTTCGGTGTTCTGCTCGATCTGTCTGCTGCTAACAAAATCATACATGCCATCGACTTAAGAAAAAAAAAAAAAAAAAAAACCCCCCAAACTAATCAGCAGTGGCTCGGTGAAACTGAAGTGCGGCCAATCAGTGACATCCAGCCTCCTGAAGAGTTTCCCTCTTTACTCATCTTTCTTTTCCAAATTATTACCTGCACTTTTATTCATCTGTCCCTGTAGTTTTTTCTTCATGAGTCCTCACATTGATTCGCAGGCTGTCAGCTCCATACAGGTGATGCACAGGTATTTCTTAATGCCTTCCATTTTAAATGGAATCGTTCCAATTTTTTTTCTCCCCACTCCTTCTTCTCCCTTCTATTAACCTGTCAGGTCACAGTCCTCAGTGTGGAAATGCCCAAGGGATGATTCCAGCCTCCCATCCATCCATCTCTTAACCCCCTCCCCCCCCCCAGCCCTCTTCCTTTAATCACTCTGTCACACGCTTTTCTTATGTGGCATTATGGACGTCCATATCTGGGATTCGATCGTTTCCTTCCGTGAGCGCTGCAATCTCTCACTCTGCATGAGTTCACCATCCCGCTGGCCCGGTTACCAGCAAAGTAATTCTTCTCAGCTTGTTGTCTGTTTTCGCTTCTTCTCGGTTCGGCTCCATTGCAGCCCAGTCTCCCCCTGGAATGGCCTAATGCTGGCCGACCCCTGCTAGCCGACCGCTGCTAGCTGAACCCTGCTAGCTGACCCCTGCTAGCTGACCCCTGCTAGCTGAACCCTGCTAGCCGACCCCTGCTAGCTGACCCCTGCTAGCCGACCCCTGCTAGCTGAAGCCTGCTAGCTGACTGCTGCTAACTGACCCCTGCTAACTGACCCCTGCTAGCTGACCCCTGCTAACTGACCCCTGCTAACTGACCCCTGCTAGCTGACCCCTGCTAGCCGACCCCTGCTAGCTGACCGCTATCCCCCGCTCTCCTTCTGTGTGCAGTTTTCTGTGCAGCACTTCAGCGATTTGATCAATATCAATATCAATGACCGTGAGATTGGACAGTCAGAAAACGGGTATGGGATTTACGGAGCAGTCATACTTGGTTACATTTACAAGAAACAGATATTTTTTTGGGAAGAACGTTACTTTGCACCTTCTACATCAATAAAGGCAGTATCTCAGTTTTTACATTCTGGCATTGTTATGATAAACAACCTTTATTTCTGAATAACAGCACATATATATATATATATATATATATATATATATATATATCAGAAAAAATATATTAATGTCACATTGGAAAAAAAAAAATTTCACGAGATAAAATTTAAGAAAAACTGCCGTTTTGATCCTTTCTTAATTAAAGGGTTTTTATTACTTTTTGTAGAACTGCAGTTTTCTAAGCCAGATGACAATAAAGTTTGTGAACTAAAGCTACTTCTTGAACAGAATTTTCAATCCATAGCCATTGCAATGGAAAAAAAAAAAAAAAACAGAAACCTCATAAACATCACACAGAGTGCTTCATGGGAGGTAAAGTCCAGAGTCTGACATTTTGCTGCATTAAGGGAAAGCTACAAACTCCATCTCCCATCACTCCTGTAAGGTGAAATTTTGAGTACTGCTGGACTGTCATAATTTCACTGCTGGTAGAGCCACAGAAATGCCACAGGCTATTAATGGCAACTGAAAGGCAACACGACAAGATGTAGAGGGTCAGAAGTACAGGCCGATTACCCTCCTGGAATACCAGGCTACGGACAACAGCAGATGGAGTGGTCAAAAGGGCAGGGCAAGACCGGACACTGACGGAAATAAACCACTCTGGAACACAGCGACCGTTCCACAGCACAGGATACTGCATGAATGTGGAACTGAATGTGCAAGAGGGGGGCGATTAGACACATATAGACGGGAATAAATGTGAAAATGTGCTCAGAAGGATAATTGTGGAAGATCTGGATCATAAAGGGACAACCGCTCTTACCTCCATAGAAAAGTATCGAGAGAAATAATAGGTACAATCATGAGATCACGCGCCATCGTAAAAAGCATCTTATTACTATCACTAGATTATGGGGGAGTATTCTGTGCAGCTTCTCTCTTCCTGGAGGAGTAGGACAGGTCTCTCGTTAGTGTGTTACAGGGCTGTTCCTGCACAGACCTTATTTGGGCGAAGGGTGTGGGGGTGGAAGGCTTGCTCAGGGAAGCCCAAACCTGGGGCACAGTACCAGCCTCAGGACTGAGCAACAGCAACAGGTTACAAGTCTTATGGGACCTCTGAGTACTACTGAGATGAGTCACAAGTCTCAAGACTGAGTGTCTGAGATTCCAAGTCTTAAGGAGGCACAAGTATACTGCTCAACATTACATTACCTTTATTTGGCAGACGCATTTATCCAAAGCGAAGTACAGTAAGTGAATACCAAAGGTCATTGGAACAATTACAAAGCACAGGTCCGATAAGGTACAATACTCATTTTGTAACAGTTATTTATAGCCATGAACACATCAAGTCCAGCTCACACAGTAAGCATAGGCTAGATCAGAAAGATCAAGATAATGATATAAGTACAATATAGGTGCTCAACACCAAATGCCCCAAAGTGGCACCTAATGTAGCTAAATGCTCAAGTTCCAGACCGAAACCTGCAACTTCTCTGATACATTTTTTCTGACATACAATTTCTTTTTTCCTCATACATACGGTATCCATTTTGACATTGATTTATATTTGTCTGATATACGACATACCCAATCTGACGTTGACATATATTTTTTTCCGGTCTGTGAAATATGTATTGTGGCTCACATTGAACTGTTTTTGCCCCAGCCCCCCCCCCCCCCCCCGACACACACTAAGAGGCTTGGCACTAATGCCCCTTTCATATCACCACCCTGGAACCATAATCAGACCTGCCTCATACACTCCCCTGTCCAACCACTCATAAACTAGACGTTAAACGCTAGGCCGAGATCTAAAATGACAGGGCCCACAAAAAGCTAACAAGGTAATATCACGACTGTCACACAGCATAAACGCGTGCTCTTTTTTCCCCCAGTGATAATCACAGCAGTGCACAGCAGGGAGAGCGGGCTCCAGCGTGGGGCCTAATCTCACTTTGCGATGAGTGGCCCGTAGATTTATTTCGCCCGTGAAACAAATCTCCATGAAGCGCGCATGTGAAGCACGCCGGCCGCTGCAGGAGCCTTAAACGTAATTTACGGCTTTTTATGGACTGTTTCTCAGCGACTGACAGAAATCCAATGGTCACAAAGGAGAATGAATTTCCCCGTCAGCCATGATAAAAACATGAAATGCGGCCTCCATCGCCCAATCCTAAATAATCTTCATCTGAGGCATTTCCTGCAGAGCTAATCCTGAAGACAGCTTTCTGATCTGATTCAGACCGCAGACACAACAGTGAGGGGAAACGGGGGGGGGGGGGGGGGGGGAACTGTTGCCTAAGTGATGTAAATTTAGTCATACTGTACATAGCAGATATGAAGGCCAATACAAGCAATGTGTTATTTTTTATTTGTATTCCATGGAGAAAGGCAGTTATTTATTATTCTATTATAGCTTTATTTGCCTCATTCTACATGTTCCTCTTTCGCACTGGAAGAAGAAGTGACAGACGACAGGAAAAAGCAATCTAACAGCTCTGCAGAGGTCTAGTCTGCGAGCACATGCATTTCAGACTGCAACCACATTCTGATCTCATACAGACATCTCCAATATTGTGGCATGATGTTATCCACAGTTACCAGCTCCCAGTCTTTTTCCAGTCTGATAAACCCTTTCACCTGTTCATCTGCAACCACAAAACAGACCTACTGGAAAATGTAAACTTTTCAGAACAGTCAGAAAAAGGAGATGATTGAATCTTTTATTAGAATAATCCACCAATCTCTACCACAAATACATGCTGGGCATCAACACATCCAGCAGCCTGCTTTCCCGCGTGCTTTTATTGCAGTTTATGACACAGCTTTGTTGAATGCTCGCTTCTGATTGGTCTCTAAGGGGATTCTATGGTCTGGTATTTCTGAATAATGACCGCGTTACATTTTGAGTGGTGCTACTGGTTGGGATACATTTTGTGTAGTCCTACCTGTAACATTTTGTGCAGTTCTACTGGTTGTGTTACATTTTTTGTAGTCCTACCTGTAACATATTGTGCAGTTTTACTCATTGTGTTACAGTTTGTCCAGTGGTACTGGTTGTGTTATATTTTGTTCAGCACTACCTGTTACATTGTGTTCAGTTCTACTCATTGTCTTCTGGCACTACGATCCTTACTTCACTCTAGTGTTTCTTTTGCGCCTCTACATCATGAAACCTATGCACTTGTTGTACGTCGCTCTGGATAAGAGCGTCTGCTAAATGCCTATAATGTAATGTAATGTAATGTCTTACATTGGTTCAGTTTTACTGATTGTGTTACATTTTGTTCAGTGGTACTGGTTGCGTTACATTTTGTGCACTGGTACTGGTTGTGTTACATTTGGTTCAGTGGTACTGGTTGTGTTACATTTGGTTCAGACAAACTCCTGTACGAACTGCCTAAAGAATCCATGCCAGTTAAGCAGCACACTATCATTGCTGTTATCCAGAATATCAAAAATGCACAAACACTAAGACGGCCATCTTAGCTACACGCAGCGTTCGCCGCTGAGAGACTGACCCACATGGCAGTAAAGTACAGACGCATAATGGCGAGTGCGTAACTCTCCACGCTGAGATTTCTGCCCCGAACAGCCATTTTATAACTTGCACACATGCACACAAGTCAGACTGCTGACATGCAGGGAATTTACTTGACTAGTTTGATGTTTTTTTGCTGAGAGCGTAAGGATTAAGGAGAGAATGAAAGGGGGAAATTGAGCGAATCACTTTCCCGTTCCCCAGCTGATTAGAGGAAATTTCTTAAAAAGGCTAGAAGCCGTCCCGTGTCAGGAGATCCCACATCAACAACGATTTTCTCTCCGGCAGACAATCTGCACAGCTATCGGCAGGTCTGGCAAAGGGATTACAGCCCAGAATATCAGGGGTCCTACAGCCCCTGTGCAATAACATCTCTACTTTTCAAGGGTTCATGAAGCCATAAAAAAGACGTACACGTATACTTTTCTAAATTTACAAATGCAGAATTAATAGCAGAACAGCACAATGAGAAAAACATTTGCAGAGAGTAAAAACAGATTTTATTTTAGTGTGTATTAATTTCAGAAAACTGATGGAGAGGGATACATTGATGGTTTCAAAGGCAAGGACCAAACTAAGTGGAAGAAATATATAATTTAATACTATTTTTGATTTTAAAAACACACACACACACACACACACACACACACAGGTGAGCCACCAACAAAGCACACTCGTTCACACAAAAGATTCAAGGTTATTTTCAAGAGAGACCAAATCTCCTAGAGTGCCCCAAGGATGCCGAATGAGAGACAGTTATCTAACGATTTTAATACGGAATGTTGGCGGTACTGGAAAAGATCGCTAGTCAAAAACAATAAAAGCGGAGTCCTCCTTTGTTCTCAGAAATGCTGACTCCCCTCATATTAAACTGATCACTGCTGTGATTATTAAGTCTGGCACTTTTAAATTAGCCCCCTCTTCAGAGAGGCAATGGGATATAATTGTGGCTAATTAAAAAGCTTTCATTACGAATACTGTAGGAAAAAAAAAGAAATGTCATCAGGTAATGTCATTATTCCGCATGCATCTCCAGCTAATTGTTAATGGGGTTCTTTTTTTGCGTGCTGCTGCTTACTCAAACATTCTCAGACCAAGCATTAAAACTACAGGAGCAGAGGCGCATCTCACTAATCTCTCTCATTCTTTCGAAATTTCATTACATTCTGCTACATTTCTTTTTGCCTATTCCGGGGAAGTCTGCCTGATGTTCAGCAAGCGTCATGTGGGGAAACCTCAACACGGGGCTCCTCCTGGCTGCTCTCATTAACACTCACCGCCCTGAGCATCAGAAAAACAGCGTTGAGTAAATCTGCCTTTCGAGCATCGCTGGCCAAACCTCTTCGGAAGGGGCGGGGGAGGGCTGGGGGGCGGCGGGGAGCGCTTGTGTATGTCGGCTGCAATGATGCCACAGCTGGTCACGGGCAGGAAGTCCTCCCTTCATCTGCTCGTTCCCCCTTTCTCCTTCTCCATTCCGCCGGTTCATTCGCTTTTCTTAACCGCTGCATTCCATTATGAAACAGGCCTGTTCAGTGCTCAGTGTTCAGTGCTCAGCGTTCAGGCACACGCGTGTAATCCGCGCTGGCCACTCGCTCGCGCTCTACACGCCTGACAGCTGCTCGCCGCCGTGAGGTCACGGGTGAAATGGCGCGCGTGTCACGGACGGGCCCGAGCGGTTCTCAGCTCGCCGAACGGCACGCCGAGCCCGGGAGCCGACCCTCACGGCGTTCAGCAGCCTGGTTTAAATGTTAATGTGTTCAGCTGAACACGTAGCTTGCGTAGCTCGACATCTGGCTGCATCTGCAGCGGAGCTGTTCCAGTCCCTTTCCGCAAGGGGACACAGAGTTCACGGCAGTGACACCAGTTTCATAGTTTCATTTCATAATTATTTAACCCAACGTACACAATTGTAATACTAGGAAATCATGAATGTATGTTGAGTAATATTGTGATTTATGATACAGGATTAGCCAGCTAAAATCCATTGTTTTAGCGCTGTACATAATTTAAAAAAAAAATTGTATATACAATCATTGCCAAATATATGCACCAGACACAGATTTTAAGTATGTATTGTTCAGTGTTCTTATTTCTCTGAGTCGGAAGGAAAATGTCATTCCAGTGATGAAGCACCGAAACCAACAGCTCGAAATTTACAAGCCGTTAATTTCAGAAAAAGCACATCATAATAAGATAAAATGCAGAGCAGTGAAAACAGTGTGTATCAAGTGTACATTTCCTGCAGTGCATATCTAAAAGGCGCATTGGACAGACAAAATTCTGCACTGATGCTCAATTTGCATGCACAGCCTAATTTTTTGGAAAATTAAAATAAATGTCCCACGATTAAACAGCAGTTAATGTTCTGGTAATGGCCTCATTGCATTGGGGAAATTAGAATGATTTCATTAATTACAGTGGTGGAATGGCTTCATTCAAAACGCACCATTCATACTGCCGAAAGGCTGGACGGTGGAAGAGATGCTTGCTGGAGCGTTAGCATCTGCGCTACAGCACGGCTGATGCTACATATGAACTGTCTGCGCTAGCATTATAACTGCACATGCTTATCAATCATGGGAGACATCACAGCGGTCCGATGGGTAGACTGTTCTTCTCCCATCCACTGCTCCGTTCATTTCATTTTACATAAGCAAATACATGTCACACAAAACTAAATGCACTCCAGAAATATATTCTCCGGATGCAGACCTCAAACATGGTGTGTGCATATGACATTTATTTATTTTTCTAAAGTGGAATGGACATCTTTTTGTGTTTTTTCCCCCCTCACTTCATTCAGATGACAGGAAAGCATTACAGAGATATCCATCCATCCACTTTCATTTCCTAAAATCTTACCTCTGGTCAGGGTCAGAGGGTGCTGGAGCCTATCCTAGCATGCATTGGGAGAGAGGCAGGAAACACCCTGGACAGATCCCCAGTCCATCACAGAACACCCACACAACTCACTCACACATTCATACCTCAGGGACAATTTAAGCTCTCCAGTTAGCCTGCATGTCTTTGGACTGTGGGAGGAACCTGGAGAACCCAGAGGAAACCCCCACGGACACGGAACATGAAGAACCCAGAAAGGCCCTCGCTGGGATTCAAACCCACTGCTGCTCACTGCACCACCGTGCCACCTCACAACTCTCTGTGTAAGAAACACTTCCTGATGGTGGTGTTGAATATGGAGAAACACAGCCCTGTTGCAAAGCCCCATTACACAGTCCCATTACCCAGCCCTGTTCCACAGCCCTGTTGCAAAGCCCCATTACACAGCCCCATTACACAGCCCTGTTACACAGCCCCATTACACAGCCCTGTTACACAGGCCCATTACACAGCCCTGTTACACAGCCCCGTTACACACCCCCATTACACAGCCCTGTTACACAGCCCTGTTACACAGGCCCATTACACAGCCCTGTAACACAGCCCCATTACACAGCCCTGTAACACAGACCCATTACACAGCCCTGTTACACAGCCCTGTTACACACCCCCATTACACAGCCCCATTACACAGCCCTGTTACATAGCCCCATTACCCAGCCCTGTTACACAGGCCCATTACACAGCCCTGTTACACAGCCCCATTACCCAGCCCTGTTACACAGCCCCGTTACACAGCCCTGCTACACAGCCCTATTACACAGCCCTATTACACAGCCCTGTTACACAGGCCTGTTACACAGACCCATTACACAGCCCTGTTACACAGGCCCATTACACAGCCCTGTTACACAGGCCCATTACCCAGCCCTGTTACACAGCCCTGTTACACAGACCCATTACACAGCCCTGTAAAACAGACCCATTACACAGCCCTGTTACACAGCCCTGTTACACAGCCCCATTACACAGCCCCATTACATAGCCCTGTTACACAGCCCTGTAACACAGACCCATTACACAGCCCTGTTACACAGCCCCATTACACAGCCCTGTTACACAGCCCCATTACACAGCCCTGTTACACAGCCCCATTACACAGCCCCATTACACAGCCCTGTTACACAGCCCCATTACACAGCCCTGTTACACAGCCCTGTTACACAGCCCCATTACACAGCCCTGTTACACAGCCCCATTACCCAGCCCTGTTACACAGCCCCATTACACAGCCCCATTACACAGCCCCATTACACAGCCCTGTTACACAGCCCCATTACACAGTGCCCGTAACACAAAGCTCTTTGGCTCTTGGGGTTGGCATGCCGTCGTGTTCCTGTACCTGCCAGGCAGATTTTATTCCATTCTGTGCCCAGCTGCTAATCTCCCATAATTGATTTTTTTTTTTTAGAATACATGACATTACATGTATTATCTTGAACATTTCATTTCATAAAATTCAAAAATGTTCTTAATTAATTCCCAGCAGGAACCATATTAAATGTCAGATGTGATTTAGATGAGAAAAAGGTTTTTTTTTTTTGCTCTGTGATCTGCTGTTTGGCCTTCTTCCTGAGTCATATATTAGACAATGTGCACAATTTCCCAAAGCGCAGAGCTGTATTATCAGCATGCAAATGAATGAATGGATGAATGAATGAATGAAAAATACATTTTAAAAATAAATATGAATGAAAATAGCATTTTTTTTACAATACAGTCATTTATTTGGGCGTCTTCAGGAGAGTGAAGATAATAAACCCTGGTTTTCAAGATCTACTGGGGGGAGGAAAAAAAGCAGACGGGGGCGCGATTGAGAGTAATAACTCGGGAAATGATGCTGACTCACTGGAGAAAAATTCAGAGCCAATCAGAGGCCCAAAAACAACCCAAAGTGCTTCAGGTTCAACGAGCCACAGTGCCAAAAGCAGACAGGCACTCCAGACACCGGGGCGAGGGTTCAGCCGGGGGCAGGCTGATTTCTCACACTTTCATGCCAATTTTGACCAAATTTAAGGCTCTACAAAATGGACACTGTACATTTCGCCACTGTGGGCGGAAGTCAGTGACATCAAACCTGCTGTTTCATAAAGACCATGTAGAGTATTTCCAACGCTTTGATATTATTAGCACAAACTTTTTTTAGCAGAAACTCTGCAGACGCATCGATCTGACGGTCAGTCGAGTCTGCAAGGGCCTGAAAGACCCAAAATCACCGCTTCAAAAACCCAAAAGTCAATCCGAGAAAAAAAAAGAAAAGGCAATCATCTATTTCCATATCCAACCTCAGGCAAAGTGAATAACACTGACAATAACATCCGACTGTGGCAGAAACACTTGCTTTTACAAACAGAAACGGGAGCGAGCCGCTGTGCTTCATTTCGGAACGACGCCTCAGATTAAATTCTTCCGGAAGAGGCGCCGTTGGAAAGCACGCATCACGAGCGGCGGTCCGGCGTCACCAAACAGAGGTTGGGATGAATCTCTCCTCCCGTTCATATTTAAAACGACCATTTCCAGCAGCCTCTGTAATTTATGACTCTGTGGAAGTGTCAGCTTGTCAACTTAATTTACCCGCTAGCTGCCAAAAGGCACACTGCGGTTTAAAAAATAGAGAAAAGTAATAATAGCTGGAATTGAAACTGGTTTATGTGTTGACAATATAACATTATTAAAAATATAAACCTTTTCATTCAAATTGTTAAAACTGAAATATACAGACAGATGAAAATACAGTGAGCTTCGTCATGTTTGGGACAAAGACATATTTTTCTTTATTTGGCTCTGTACTCCACAAGTCTTTTCATTCAGATTGTTTTAAAAAAAAGTAAATATACAGACCGATGATTAGAGCAGTCCTATAAATATGAGGAATTACTATGAGGAAGTTTGGAAAATAGAGGTGAGAGGAATTGTGGGTAATTCGCCCAGTCTCAGTTTGGCCCAAGCTCAGTGTAATTCCAGACCCCGACTGTAAGCACTGCTCTCATTGGCTAATTCTATTCCTGGGAAAGCGATGCAACGTCTGGAATGGTCGGATGAAGTCGTGCCATCTTTCAGTGCAAGCAGATTGGATACAGATATATGCTGGATTAATGAATTTACAGTTTAATTAAATAAAATTAAAAAAAAGAAATAAGAAAGCCAAATATAGAATGAAACTGGCCTAAGCTGAACCTGCTTATATGTCATGATATAAACCCTGGAGACTCTCTTTAGCGGGGTAACGCTGTCCCCCCGTGGGCAGCCCATCGATGCCCTTTGACCCGAGAGAAACCGCCACTTCCTGTTTCCTGCCTACAGTCTGCCCGGCTGCTGGGGTGCTTCAGAGGGATATCAACAATACGGTTCTGCGCCTTTAAGACAAAAACTCTAAATGCATGGCCAGGGGCGTAGCTAGGAATTCTGGGCCCCCTGAAAGAATACTGGTCTGCCCGCCTCCCCCCTGCCCCTTTTTAATAAAAGAGAATTGTCAGCACCGTAGTTGTAATTTAAAGAGTGGAGATAAAATATCCTTTCATTACTCAAAAATTTTGTCCATTTTGTTTATTACCAACTAATTATGGCTGTAAAACTTTTATGCAGTTTTGCTGTGCTTAAACAGAATATACACCAATGGCTATGAATACAAGAAGATGTTGTTCAACAAATTGATTTTTTATTCCAAAATTTGTAAAACAGCAGTTTGCTGTGTAAAGCTTCGGGAATTTCACAGAAGCATGTTGTTACAACAGAATTATTTTTCTACTTTAAAAGCTGTGAATAAACGTTCACAAATTTCATTTTTACTGGCATTAGTGTGGCGGACTGCATCATGCGTCATTGCAAATATGGGACACATAACTGCACTGCTTATGATAAATAAAAAAACATCATAGTGTAACATCACAGCTCCTGGCACATTAAAAATCCATTTTCTTGTAAGACAATGACCAAAGTGCAGTGATGTCAGATTGGCCATTCAGATTTACATTGAAAGCATTCAGAGAATCGCAGGGACGTGACGAGAGACAGCACCGTATAAATACTGCGCAAATACAGCCTCGATGAGTCACTGCAGCACTGCACTCATCCCCTGAAGATCACCAAATAGGTTTTTAACAAGAACGGTGGCCCTGAGAACTCATAAACGAGCAGAATGCTCATAACTGCGTACGCAGCCTTAAAGGCTGTACACGGTGAGATGCAAGCTGTGCCGTAAAATTATTCATATTCATGTTCATATTCATATTCATATTCATATTCACTGCAGTAACTGTAATCTCACACATTATAGCCCAGGCCTTCAGCTTTTACACTGTGCATACAACAGAGAATGATGAATAAATTAATGAAAATGCCTGTGATTGGCTGTCGTCGTAGCGACTCACCCATAACTCGTAACCGCTCAGACCCCACCACTACTTCGTGGTCGTCTGCGGAGAAGAGCAGCTTCCCCGTGTTGGACCGGACCTCCAGCATCTTCCCCTGAGCCACCACTCCCTTAGACCCTGAAGAGGGGATACGCAGGGAGGGGTGAATGTGCATACGTATACACACACACACACACACACACACACATACGCAAACACACACACATACACGCAAACACACACACATACACGCAAACACACACACACACACACACACACACACAGACAGACAGACAGACATACACACACACACACACACACACACACACACACGCGCAAACACACACACATACACGCAAACACACACACACACACACACACGCACGTACACACACACACGCACGCACGTACACACACACAGACACAGACATACACACACACACACACGCACGCACGCGTACATACACACACACACACATACGCATGTACACACACGCACACACAGACATACACACACACGCACGCACGTACACGCACATACACACACACATACACACACACACACACGTACACGCACACACACAGACATACACACATACGTACATACACACACATTCACACACGCAAGACTAGGAAGCAAATTGTGTGAACATTATTAGCAAGCAAGCTGGTTAGGCAGAATCAGAATGCTGTGGCCTAACTTGATTTATCAGCTGCAGGTGAAGCTATAATCTTATATTATTCCCACAAAAGGAAAACATGTCATATAATCTGCAATTTTACTGAGGTAAACTGCAAACAAGCAAGCAGTGTGTTAACATTACATTACATTACATTATGTTAACAATATCAATATAATAACACTGCTGTTAAGAAGAAATACATTTAAATGTATTTCATGAAATACCTCCAACTAGGAGTTACCAACCAGAGATCACCATACATCCATCATTTTGCATAAAATAACATAAATAAAATAAAGCAGCATCTATGCTTGACAAAGCGCAGAGGCTCATAAAAAGCAGAGATACCATCATTAAATTCCCTTCAATCTGTTTATATTTGCTTGTCATGTCTTTGATATCTGAATTAAAACTGTCTTCCTTTCATGGTTTTAATGCATTTCCCCAGTTGTCAGTCAGCTACCCTTAATTATGCCAAATGTGTTGCTTTTTTTCTCAAACGGCACAAATAGAGAATTAGATTCATCAGAAATCTGAATATTTTTCTGTCAAGAATCCAATTTAAACCAGAGAAGCGGTGTATGGCTTTCTTTAGAAACGCTTCCCCTTTTCATACAAACGGCTGTACAATAGACAACACATTTCACACGGAGGAAACGGAAATAATTCAATCGCAAAAGAGTGACAACTTCTAAAATAAATTTCCCACGACAAGCATGTTGCTGATGACTTCCATTTAGTGTCAAGGTAGGTATTATCCGAAATAGCACAGGGGGTCGATCACAGATCACGTCCGTGACAGGTTCCCCCCCCCCCCCCCACGCGTTTGAGAGCAACGCAGGGTAGAATTTGTACGTTAATGCAGGCCCGGTGACAGGACCGGGGAGGGGACACAGCAATTACGCTCCCCCCCCCAGGAGTGACACGAGCATTGTCTTTCCGTCGGAACGTCAGAGTGGAGTTCCGCAGCGTTCCCGCGGCGATGGTGCCCTGCCAGTGTTCCGGATCGCTATTGGCAACGGCTCGCTCAGGGCGCTCGACCGCCAGGTCCGCAGATAATAGTAACCGCGCTTTTCACGGCCGCGAAGGACAGCGCGTCCACGGCTGGCTCCAGCCCTCACATCCCAGAATGCAACGGGGGAGATCCTCCTCTCTTCCACTTTAATTCACTGGCTCTGCTGGCCTGAGCCCCTTCTTGTGAAAGAGATTTGCTCACAAGCCCGAACCCTCCCGTACAATCCTCCCATTCACGAAATGGAGTACCCACCGTGGGGGGGGGGTGGGGGGGGGGGGGGGGCGGGAAGGGGGGAACTCAGAACACCAGCAAATCCAACCCCCATTATTTATTTATTTATTTCCTTAACAGATGCTCCTATGTAAGTCTAACACAATTGCTTGAATGACGTATAAAAAGCGTACATAAGTTAAACTGTCCCATTTGACAAACTCACATTTGACATTTAATAAATTACCCATTTACAGAGTTGCCTACATTTACAAAAGCAATTCCCATTGGACATTAGACCCATGTAATACAGAAACTTCGCCTTAACAAGAATTTGAAATCATGACTTCAAATCTGACTGACTAATGTGAATGATAGTATATTTAAATTGGTTGTGATCATCTAAAAAGCAAACATGACAGAATGGAGGAAAAAAAACAAACACCTATGAGCATATCTTACCTGCAACGAGTTGCGTGACCATCTGCTTATTTCCATTTAAAATGTTGACAGAGACATTTTTGGATGATTGGAGGAACAGAGGGGTGCCCTGTGGAGACAAGCCCGTGTCACAGATTAGAGACCATGTGGGAATGTGAAGACATGCCAGGAGATTCTGATGACTGGCATTTTCTCATATTAAAAAATATATATATTTAACTATATATTTGATATCTGATATCTGATATCTGATATACTATGCATGACTGCCCAAAGGTATGAGTGTGTGAGTGAATGGTGAGTGAACGGTGTGTGTGCCCTGTGAGAGATTGGCAAACTGTCCAGGGAGTATTTCAGCCTCATGCCAAATGCATGCTGGGATAGGCTCCAGCACCCCCCACGACCCTGCTCAGGATAAGTGGGTACAGATAATGGATGGACCCTGCTCAGGATAAGTGGGTACAGATAATGGATGGACCCTGCTCAGGATAAGTGGGTATAGATAATGGATGGACCCTGCTCAGGATAAGTGGGAAGTATGGTGACTGTCAGGATAATGGTAAGATATGGTGGACCCTGTTCAGGATAAGTGGGTATAGATAATGGATGGACCCTGCTCAGGATAAGTAGGGTACAGATAAGTGGACTATGGACCCTGCTCAATGGATAAGGTGGTGTAATGACGATAATGGATGGACCCTGCTCAGGATAAGTGGGTACAGATAATGGATGGACCCTGCTCAGGATAAGTGGGTGCAGATAATGGATGGACCCTGCTCAGGATAAGTGGGTACAGATAATGGGTGGATGGACGGATGTTATGTGTGTCTGTAGTCTGCTGCTGTCTCTGACGTCGCATTTTGGCCATGAAGACTTAACAGCATACTCATAGCATTTTTTTGTGAGAATATGTGTCTTGTTTACTAGATTTATTCTTTTATAAATCTGTTAGTCGTCGTATAATTTCCTTGCTTAAGGAAGACATTTAATTGGCCGGTTTATAATATTTGTTCTTTCTGTAGAACTGTGATGTTTAAGTAACAAATTATTGATCTGCAGACCCAAGAGTTTGTTAAAGTGTATGATTACTGGGAGATTTATGAAAATGCTGACTTTTAGGCTTCAGGACTGCTTAGACAGTTGCAGCCTGAAACTTAAAAAAAAATCTATGGACAGAAAAGTTTGTTTTTTGCAGGGCTCACCGTTTCATCAAACTTTTTTTTTAGTGCAATATTTGATTCAATGCGGTGTTTCCGAAATTTACACAAAGCCAGGTCCTGCAATGTCTGGCACTTCTTTAGATACATGCATTCATTTTGTTGTGATCTGCCCAAAAAAATTAAATAAAATAAATCTGTACAATTCACAACGTGAATAATTCTACTTTACATTAGAATAAACAAACAACCAACAAAAACAAACAAACAAAAAAATCTGCAAGTTGGAGCATCGATTTGTTGCATTCCAAATGTGCACACATCCAGCCAATCATCACGTCTCAGACTTTCTACGAGGAGAATGAATTATGAGCCAAACTACAGGAGTCTTATAAGCCCCTGAAGCTGATGTTCTAACACACTGAATATGCAAAGTAACTGAAGCGATATTTTTGCATACATTTTTAAAAAATCCAAATCAACACTTACAGAACTATTAATCTCATCTGAGTTCGTTTCCATCTCTTTGAGTCAAGGGACAGATGGGATTTGACAAGCACCCAACATAATCAAGCCATCCCATCCAACACACGCTCTCCACACGATGAATATGCATGCATCTGATTGGAGGGCCATTTTTGCCGGGAAACTTCTACTTACTGGTCTGGACTCGATTTTTTTGGCATACAGAGGTTGGAGGAATTCGGAGTCCCCTTCGAGCTTCAGGCCCTTCTCTGTGATTCTTAAATTGCCCATACCGTCCTGCGGGACACAGAACAGAAGAAGAAAAAAGAGAAAAAGAAAAGAAGCACAGAAGTTACTCTCAATCTGCCGCACATGGAATAGCTACACAGTTGAATTAAACTATAATCCGGGGAAGACTTTTTTTTTCTTTGCGAAGACGAAGCGGACGCGTGGCGAAGGTTCAGGCCGGCTTTGATTCCTGCGCGCTGGAACATTAACCTTCAGCTTTCATCAATAAATAAATAAACCTCGGAGATCATTTTGAAGATAAGTGCGGCGTCTGATATGAAAGAAACCCTTGTGTGCATATGAGCCCTTTGTTTCTCCGTGCGTTTGATCTGCTGGATGTGAAGAGCATCGCCAAATGGAAATCAAGTCCTCGGGGCCCACAGGGAGCCCAGCGGCTCTCTCTGCTCCTGACAAGCTCCTCATAAATCCCTTTTTTTCCATTTTGGTTTAGTGAAGACACCGGAAAATATAAAGGCACGAAACCTGGGCGCGTTCAAAATATTAATTTAATTCAAAGTTGGGTACCTTTGAAACTAACATTCAGACTCAATCTACGTCCAATCCTGGCTTGCTTTTACTGTGAAAGCAGCAGTTTACGAAAGCTTTCTGACTAGAGAATCAGCTGTCGCATTGAATTTTTTTGTCACGTCCACCTCATCAAATACGTGTTTCGCTTACATTATAAAGATCAGAGGTCTAGTGCCATGTCCATGCATGGCTCTTCTGATGCATGCAGGGTACTGCACAGGTTACCAAACCTCTCCTTGGGTACCCCAGGGGCTCAGGATTTATCTCCAGGCACGTCTCAGCGGAAGTAACGATTTTTGGGCTATAAATAGCAACGTCATACACCTGCAACCTCAAAGGACTGTGCCGTAATATTTGAAGAATACGCTCCTTAAAAATCCTGAAACAGCGACGGAGGTTCGCCACACGGAAATGGGAAGTGTGGATGACAGTTTGGACTATCATCCACACTACGTAATACAGCAAGTTATTTTGAGAACATGAGGAATAACCGCATGCATCAAAATGTCCACTGCTGCAAAGAGTACATCTTTTACATCACAAACTGGAGACTTGGCGTCTGCGCTGTCTTATGCGTTCACAGTATCCGTTGCACGAGAGGCCGGTCAGGAAGCGGTACAATTGGCCTCCAATCTCCCCCATTGAAAACAGCAGCTTGAGGAACACCTCAAATACGTTGAACTGGCTGGGGGCACCCAAGGAGTGGTTTGGAAGCACTGGTTCACTGTATATATTAAACAAATTCTGTCTGCTACTTTACACCAGGCTGGCCAGTGGAGGATGGGCTCCCCCTCTATAGCCGGGTTCCTCTCGAGATTTCTTCCCATTGGGGAGTTTCTTCTCACTGCTGTTTGAGGGTTTTCTCCCCACTGGGAGTTTTTCACCTTATGTACCTGCTATTTGGGGGCTCAGGCCTGGTGTTTGCTCGGTTTTGCTCTTTTTACCCTGTATCTTGCCTTGCTACTCTGTAAGGTGTCTTTGTGACAGTTCTCTGTAAAAAAAAACAAAAAAAAGCGCTATACAAATAAAACTGAATTGAATTGAACAAATCTAATATCACACGGTAAAAGACAGCTATGTGAAGGCACACAGAAACGAACACAAAAGACTCCTCTGTGCTGGTGTATCCAGGTTTCTGCACTGCGAGCGCTGTACCCTGCAGACGGCTGTGGAGCTGCAGTTTTGTAATGGAACAGCTTATAGAGTAAACATGTTGTTTTAAATAGACTTTTCTCATGTGATCATTACGTTTATTTTAGCATTTTCGTACTGCAGCTTAAACGAGGAGGTTTTTCCCTCCAATGATGTGTGATGGTTTACTTTCTAGTTTAGTTCCTTTTGTAACTTTAAATCATTGTACTTTCTGTTTGTAGACTCTCATTTTTAATCACTGCTATCACTTATGCCCAGCTCAGATTAGAGACTGTACAGTGTTTTTTTGCCAATATTCGGCTGCCTCTGATGTGTTTTGGAGGTTGCAGACAAACTCTGCGAATGTAAGCCCTGTCACTGTCAGGCGCTACAATCGAGAAACAGTCCCAGACCACGCAATGTTTCTTAAACTCTCTTTTCATTTTGCTCAGCACCAGTTCTGCGTCGCCCTTGTAGTTTTGGCTGGTAAACAAGAGCTTCGAAACGACAGCCAATGAGCTCGCGAGAAAGCCGCGAGGGTGGGAAAATCATGGCCCTCGGGGGGGGGGGGGGGGGGTAGAATCAGCACCCTGGCATTCTGAACGGGCCGGGGAGACGGGGGGGGGGGGGGGGGCTGGCTGATCTCTCGGGCGACGCGACTACCTTTTCTTCGTGACGCCTCTTCGCTCCGTTATCACAGCGGAAAAAGAAAATTGAAAAAGAGAAGAGGTGAGAAGAAATTGCCGCCGCTCTTCAGCAGCCAGATTCCATCAGCGAGACGCGTATCAACATCGCCCACAACCAGCCTTACCGAAAAAAACAATGATCATGCCTGTGACCACCGTAAGCAAGAGGCACCGCGTTTCCCTTAAGAATAGGGTGCTGTCGCTCGGCCTCTCCAGAAGGCACTACGCACATGGCTGCTGGTTAGTTTCGGAGCAGGGGGGCACATGGCTGCTGGTTAGTTTCGGAGCAGGGGGGCACATGGGTGCTGGGGCATGGGTGGGACGGTGTTGCGTGGACGCGAGGTGGGGGCACATGGGGGATGGGGGCATGGGGGGGGGGTACTGCTGAGTGCTCTACTGGGGGGGCATGGGGGTGGGGGGTACTGTGAGTGGGGCAGTGGGGGATGGGGGGGTGGGGGGGTACTGGGGGGTGTGGTGTGGATGGGGGTGGGGGTACTGTGTGGGGTGGGGGCTGGGGGGTATTGGCGTGGTGGGTGGGTGGGTGGGTGTGGTGGGGGGGGGACTGTGTGGGGGTTGGGGCGTGGGGGCATGTGACTTCCCGTGGGGCCTCCTCACGCATTGGGGGAGTGGTGCTGCCCTAGGCGGCGACGTGCGAGGATGAATAATTCACGCTGACCCGCCCTCCCCCTCCCCTCCCCCTCCCCCGGGGGGGTCCGGCGAGCCCTCTACCACCCCCCCCCCCCCCCCGCTGCCTGGCCGTCAGCTCACCCAGCTGCCAGGAGTAAAGAGATTTCCACTCAATGTGTCCGAGCAGCTCAGTCACCACTGGGGGAGACAGGCATTCATTACTGAGAGAGGAGGACTGAGCTAGAGAGAGGGGGGGGGGGAGGGAAAGAGAGGGGGGGAGAGAGAGAGAGAGGGGGGGAGAGAGACAGAGAGGGAGATAGAGAGCAAGAGAGAGACAGAGAGAGAGTGGAAGAGAGAGAGAGAGGAATAGAGAGACATAGAGAGGGAGACAGAGACAGAGATAGAGTGAGAGAGAGAGAGAAGAATAGAGAGACACAGAGAGGGAGAGAGACATCGGCTAATGTATGACTGACCCGCTCTACACACATTTTCCTGAATGAGGCCTAAGTTACGTTTGGGTCCTCAGCCCCATGGCTGCTCATAGAGGAGCACCGCACCCTCAGCACCCCCAATATTTCTGCTTCTGCCCACAACTTTCATGAAAACTCCATGATTTATAAATGTCATGACTAGAGGCCATTCTGACCATTTTATTATTGTTTTTTTTTTGGCAGTGACAGGATCAATGTCTATTCCAATAGCCCTGAAGTGCTAAAAAAACCCCAAAACAAATGGGATTGAATAGATATAATGACCGAGGGGGAGGGATTATTAAAGTCATATTTAATAACGCCCAGATGAGTTTGTGACACCGGTGGAGAGATGCCCTTCAGCAGAGGCAGACACGGGAGCATTATAAACGCAAAGTTAACTGGAGCTCAAATCCATGCCCTTCTACACCCTCCTTCCTCTCACCATGTTTTGACAGCGGCACTTAAACCAAATTGGCACATACGTTAAATGCATTAAATTTTATGCACTCTATGGAAATGCACACATCTGCTGTTTAACGCATGATGGACTGCATTACCCAGAAGGCAATGCAAAGGGGCGTAAAGTAAGGTTGGATCTTGGGACCCAGGATCACGGGATCCCCGGGATCGTTTTCAGTCTGGTCTTCCAAGAAAATAAAAAAAAGGACCTGGGAATGTTGTATTTCTGGAATTGGGAGAAATCTTAACATGCTATGCATACTTAACAAATAAACACACGCAACATATATATTTTTTTTAATGTGTGGGAAATTTCCTCTCATACAAACTACATTTAAACAGCCGAGCATAGATTTGGGGATAAAATAGGCCGATTCTTCTATTTTTTAAGTTGGGTGTGATCTCATGAAGTAATACAAACATGTCCACCTCATCAGCAACACTATGCCAGACAGAATAAGTGTCAGAATAGTCCGTTTATACAGGCAGCACAGTGCGAATGCAGCCTGGAGATATTCTCTAATATTTTTTTAGGCTACTGGAAGCACGAGGATGGTATTGGTCGTCTAGCTATGGGTAAGATCACCAAAAGCAAATTTCCCAAACAGTTTTGACTTTTCCTTTCAGCACTTTTGGCAGTGTACATATTTTAAATCTAGCTGCAGCAGACTATAAGCATAGGCCATGCAGACATTTATCTTTACTCTCTTTACAGACAGGTTAACGATAAAGGGCCATTCAATAATTGGATTTTTTATGACAGAAGCTGACATGTTATTTAACCCCTCCTTTTACAGGCTGCATGTGATTTAAGTCACGTTTCTGGAATCATGCTACACATGCCTATTTATTATCTGGCTGGTTATGATTTTATTATTGAGATAAACGATGCCGAGCAGACCTCACAATATTTAATTTAATTTAATTTTTTAAATATTTGCCTTCTGATAGGGTTAATGCTCCTTGCGCGAATAAAAATCCAGTCAGAAAATGCGTTTGATCTCTTAACTGTTCTTGTTGCAGAGATGCTACTGTAATTATGAATTCAACCACAATAAAACTTCTAAGAGGTGCTTCCAGATTTTATGGGAATCTCGGGAAATCTCATGTAAAAATCGCTGGGAATTGAAATTGGTTCATATGGAAAAATGTCCATATAATGTCCAAAGTCAAACTGAATCACTGAATCTCCCCAGACGGTTTGCTGATGTTCATCTAAGCCATGGTGACGGCCATGCTACGCGTAAGGCTAACAGGAAGAGCGGACTGAGGCCTTAAACCTGAAAGACTGCCTCACACACGGAAGGAATCGTGTATAATAGACATGTTTCCTCTCACTTTGGAGCCCAGCCAAGCGCACGGCATCGCTCCAAGGAGACGTGATTGTAGGAGAAACAGATTAGAAAACATCCTTGCATTTACATACGGCTGGGGGATTACAGCCTCTATTACCATACCATGTATAAAAATCCACTTTTCCTTCGAATCAATCCTGAGAGAGGAGAATGTGATCATAAATTATTTATAATCAAAATGGACGTTTTTTGGACGCGCAGCGTGCTTTTTTAAATCGTTCTTTAAAGCCTCTTATCCCCTCTGCTCAAAGTGAGGCGGAGGAGAATCTGGTTTTGGTGAAAAGAGCAGCAGGAGTGTCCGCTCCAGCGTGATGCGCCAGGAATGTGGTCCCCGCTAGTCTGTGGGCCCGCGGTGATGCCATAGCCGGAATGCTGAAAGACTCTCGGGAAAAGATGGAAAAAAAGCAGGAAAAAAGACAGAAAAAGGCAAACACGTACAGCTCCCCCCCCCCCCTCCCCCCCATGACAAGTCCCAGAATAAAACCGTAACCTGAAGACGGGAGAGAGAGCGCGTTTCCTCTTAGGAAGGAAAACATTTCCTCTGCCTTTTCAGAAAATGAGTCTCCGCGCAGAAAAATTACCGCTTAAGAAATCCATAAACTGGGAGATTAAAAGCAACGTGAGTCATTAAACCAATGAGAGAAAGGGTTAGAGTTAGGGTTAGTACAAATGAGAGGAAGGGTTAGAGTTAGTACCAATGAGAGAAAGGGTTAGAGTTAGCGTTAGTACCAATGAGAGAAAGGGTTAGGGTTAGGGTTAGTACCAATGAGAGAAAGGGTTAGGGTTAGTACCAATGAGAGAAAGGGTTAGAGTTAGGGTTAGTACCAATGAGAGAAAGGTTAGGTTAGGGTTAGGGTTAGGGTTAGTACCAATGAGAGAAAGATGCTCTTTTCCCGCAACCTATCACGTTATTTGCTTTCCTTCTAAGGGTTCTAGAATATAGAAGATGAAGATATACTTTATTGAACCCCATGGGGTAATTTGTTCTCTGCATTTGACCCAAACATAGCTGCTTAGGAGCAGTGGGCAGCCACAGCGCAGCGCCCGGGGACCTGTGCCCTGAGGCAAGTGCCTTGATCAAGGGCACCTGCAGGAGCGCACCTGGCATGCATGTCTTTGAGTGAGGGGGGAAACCGGAGTACCCGGAGTAAACCCACGCGAACACGGGGAGATCATGCAAACTCCTACTATGCCACCGTGCCTGACCAAACATAACCAATACAATAAATTCAATAATTCAACTGTCAGGGACACTTTACCAAAGTGGACAATGTTTCTGAAAATTATTATGAAATTATTAAACACGTACACATAAGTGAACGTGAAGAATACAAACTCAGCCAACCTCTGATACCGGGTTGAAAATGAAATTATTTGGGCTCGGTGGTTAGCTCTTGGAGGCCCAGACTAGTACTAAATAAAGCGTTTCCAAGTTTCTGATAAAAAGTTCCACCCGCCCCCCCCCCCCTCCCCAGCCCCCCTCTCCCCCCATCCCCCCTAGTTCAAAGCAATATTGCACACAGGAAGTCCATTTCACTCAACCTACAGGTAATATCCTCCGCGCTCTCATAGTCATGTACACTCTGAGATGGCTATCGGCGGAATTGCCTTTGGATCGCGGCGCGCCGTGTCTCTAAATCTTATCGAGCTCTTTCCCGACGGGGGGTGGGGGGTGGGGCGGGGTGGGGGTTTCATCATCTATCAAACGGCCGCGCTCCCCCCCCCTCAAAGCGGGCCGCTCCATCCCGTTTAATTAACCTCGCAAATAAACATAGCAGAACACACTCTGGCCCAGCGGGACTCTGATTTAAGGGGAGGTACGTTACCGCTCTTTTTTTTTTTTTGGCACACTTCTGCCCCCAGTCACTGTCAGTGCGTATAGATTTCCAATTAACTTCATATTCATTTTGGGCCGCAGAAAACAACTCCGAACCAGCAGCAGAAGAGCAGAATCAAGCGTTCCTTTGACAGCGATTGATAAGTGAATCGGACGCGCGATTTGTATAAGAGCCCTTAGCCCCTTCTCGGCAGGCCAATTACAAACGGCTGGTGTTAGAGAGCCCAAATTGAGCAATTATCTGCCCCGTATATCTCATCTTCGCACCTATTTTTCAACGGCCTCTTTCCCCCCAGAACTTATTGGGCTAATCTGGCTGAGAGGCCTTGCAGTAAGAGCTGGTCGGTGCTCTTCCTGTGCCTGTTCCCTGACGGAGGGTAGCAGGGTTAAAAAAAAGTTAGAAATGTGCTGTGGGATGACCTGGCCTAGAGATTCACTTTGACTTCAGCCATCCATTACAGTCTGGGAAGGGTTATCTTTAACGCAGGTTTCTAAGCAATAGACGCCCTGTACTAAAAACATGACCAAGGGTCACATCCAGGTTGTTGTCTCAGCTTTGTTAGGTCTGGGACATAATATCAGGCTTCTATGAAAAAAATTTACATAGAAATATATGGGTCCATGGATGGGCCTCAAGGCCTAGGATGGAACCCAGACTGTGCCAGTGCCAGCTGTGGCTGGCAGGGTTTGCTGGGATAGGTATGGGCAGGATAGGGTACAGGACACGGCAGGGTTTACTCGGATAGCGGTGAGGTTCATGTTCATCGGTATCTACTGTAGCAACCCCCGAATGGTAGATTGGGTGCACCTGGACCGCATGCTAAAGCGGCCTATGAAAGGTCTTCCTCAGACTCCACTCTATATGAGCTCAGCTGCAGTCTGCGGTGTGAGAAGTAAATCACATCATAAATGTTTTTAGAAATAAATAAGTATATTGGCCTTACTCTTCCTTGAGTTTCCACTCAAAGTTTTAACAGACTTATTTTCAAGTAACAGCATTTAAACAAAGAATTTCTGCTTCAAAGTCCGAACAACTAGAATCTGCAATAATTGTATCTGGGAAGGTTTTTACTCATGGCACACAAAGCAGAATTATACACCTGACAAAAAATGGTCAAATTTGTTTACACTCCTTCAAGGAGTGTATTTTGAAATACTCCACTCCTATTTTTAGAGAAAATATAATTTTGTTTCCAACTTGAAATACAAGCAAGTTAATTAACATGCTGACTGTGAGTCTTTTAATAGGTCTCTGCTCAATCCAACAGCAATTCGTTCTGTCTTTTTTTGTTTAGAAAAACTTCAACAGCCATTATTTATAATTACTGGATGCAATTTGTCTGTTTTGACTCCATGTGCATTTTGACTGTGTGAGAAAGTGTATTACCTATTTGCTCTGTAAGAAAATAAAAAGAGAAATAAATCACATATTCAATTCATACTATTATTCTGGTATATTTCATGCAGGTTATGTTTTCAGCTGGCACAATAGACCATTCATAAATAAATGCTTTTACACAATTAACAAAAGAATTCCTCTTAACTTGAAAGATTTGTTCACCTCTATATTCAGTAAATGTTGACTGACATGAACAATAATCTCCAATCCCTTTGCTGCAGAGAAAAAAGAACAAAAAAACACCACCATGGATTTGTCATTCTGACGTCAAATAAATCATTTTGCTAATCATATTTTCAAAAACCATATTAGTTCCAACAGCTGTTTCCTGTCAGAACACATTACACAATATATTTAGCAGACGTCCTTGTCAATTGTCATAGCCGAGATTATGTTTTTACTTAACATACAGTCATATAGTAGGATGCTTGTTGAGTCCAATCATCCAGAAGAGAGAAACCTGTCATCTGGCCTGGATTCCATCAAGAGGTATCTTCAGACTTAACTCACAATTTCATCAAAGTGTCGGTTGTTCTTCACATAAATAGTTAACTATGAACTTCAAGAGATTCTGCAGGTTGAGTTCTGTCAGTAGAACAAGGGGACATAATTGGACATTAACAAAGGGTAAATTAGGAAGACATTAGGAAGAATTTCTTCCACGCAGAGAGTACCCAATGTGTGGAATAGCCTGCCAGGTCACGTAGTAGAGGCAGAAACTCTGGTGATTTTCAAGACCAGGCTTGATATGGTGTTAGATTATATCTAGCCTGTAGGCAATCAGAGCACTAATTTAGTCAGGAAAATGGCAAGCATTGTTCTGCTGAATGGCTTGTTCTCATCATTATTTTGTGTTATGTTATTTTACCCAATACGCATTAATAACAATAACAGTAATAATGATAATAATAATAATACATCAACTTAATTTAATTTAGTACTGAAATTAATAAATCAATCATGGGCCAAAGCAGGCACAGGCTGCAGTTTCCTGCCTTCTTTCAATTTCAGCACCGTGCCCCCCCTCACCCCCCACCCCCACCCCCCCCCTATCCCTTCCTCCTGTTTTCATCTGAGCTGTATCTATTCTGTCGTTCCACTCTGGGGATGCGATGGGGTTACAGCATGGCAGCAGCTGTGAATGAAGGGATGACCTTATCGTAAAGGAGGAGGAGAGGAAGAGACAGGAGGGAGCCGGGAGGGGCCTCGCGTTACACTGCACTTCCTGTCCTGTCTGATATTTTTATGGAGGAAAGGGATCTTCGGGGTGGGGGGAGGTGGGGTTCTCATAGCACACCCGGGCTCCTGAAATAAGCCCCTTCCCCAGTCAGGCCGGCACCAGCTCAGTCTTCCCCAGCCAGAGATACGCAGAGAGCCCAGTTTGCTGCCGTGCCCGGATTATATTACCATTAACAGTACAAATAGCAGATGATTTCATGTGAAGCCTCAGTCTCCTGTCACTGCAGTAGCCAGAACCCCCAAAAAAAAAACATTTATTAACACTACTGTACGGTCTTATAATAACTTTAACTAATATTACTTTTTAAAAAATGACTCACTAATCGTTTAGACTGGGGACGTGCTTTTTGAGCAAACACGGCAAAATCATTTGTCTCTTTTTAAAGATGACTCAATGACTCATTTCATTTTTTTAAATGTTATCCTGGGAGTCCTTGATCCCCACGGAGCCCAGCGGCTACAGGATGAAAGGTGAGCTGTCACACCCCCCCCCCCGCCTCCCGCGGCTAACCCCTCCATGTATCCTGATTCATGAGGGCTACTGCTTCACCCAGGTGAGGGCTTTTTTTTTTAAAAAGGGGGACAAGCCGTTGATCGAGGGATGTCACGCCAGAGTCAGCGGCTCACGCCAAGGCTCTGAGAGCCAGTGTCAGCGCGGGACGGGGGAAATCTGTCAGACCCCCCCAGCTCAGCGCGGGACGGGGGAAATCTGTCAGACCCCCCCAGCTCAGCGCGGGACGGGGGAAATCGCTCAGACCCCTCCAGCTCAGATCCACTGTTTAAGTGCTATGTAGTTTATGAACTGCAGTGATCACCACAGACAGCGGAGGGTCAGAGATAGAAAGAAAAAGGTTGTAGAAAAGTACAGTACTGTGCATCAGCACATGAAAATGTGACAAAATCGCTTGACATTACTTTCATACAGTATGTGAATCGAACACCACAGTTCAGCAATGCAAGTTTAATTTCCAGTTTACCCAACGAAAAATACAACTTTAAAAGCCTTGTCTGCCTCATGACCATATTTTTGTAATTTGTGTCAGATATTATCGCGCGTAATATTTAATTTGATCTTCAAACACAATCGTTAATGCATTTGATCTTCGCTAGCTGTGACAACCGTGCAATTCCCAGTGGCAACACACATCTTATTATTCTTATTTATCACTGCACTGCAAAGACCAGAAGTCAGAGCAAAACAAGAGGGAGCATCTTGAGTATTGCTCCAGTCAGGATGGCCATACATTATATTGGACGAGTTTTGGGCTCCCGATTGGTTTTTTTTCCGATCGGGACCAAATCGTTAGGGTGCAACGTCGCAACTCGCAAGATATGAAACACCAATCCAAACCGATCTGACTGGACTACGAGCTCACGCCGATCTGACTGGACTACGAGCTCACGCCGATCTGACTGGACTACGAGCTCACGATTGGACTACGAGCTCACGATTGGACTACGAGCTCACGATTGGACTACGAGCTCACGATTGGACTACGAGCTCACGATTGGACTACGAGCTCACGATTGGACTACGAGCTCACGGTTGCTTTGACACATCAGAAAAATTTGGGCACAATCGGCTTGAATTTGTCAGGCCCGAGAGGTCATGCGATGACCAATCAGGAGGCGGCTCTGTGTTTGACGTTTTGCCCGCTGTGCTTTTTTTCCCGACTGTAAAAGTCGTCATGTGACCCGGTCGGGAGGTCGTACAGTCCACGCTATCATCCGACCGGTTGTAACAACCTGAGCAGCGTTAAGTGTTGAGAGGGCAGCCGGTCTCCTGACGTGGTAACCCGTGAGAGAATCGTATAACGCACGCCCGCCCGCAGACTGCAATGTGCACCGATTCGGTGGCTTCGCTATGTCTGTCACCGGCGTCGACGCGGGGGAATCTGACACGGCCCACAGGCTCTGCAGGGACACTGTAATTTTAACGGGCCTCGTCTCCCAGGCTATTGATTTGTGGTCCTTCCTCGCCGTGTTAACACCACGACAGTTCTGGGGACGCTGCTTTTTTTTTTTTAGGTAATGATGAACAGCATCAATAAGATTAAGTGACAGTTTCAGTGATGCGTATTCTGGAATGGCTTTGGACACCGGAGAGCAAATTCGGAGCAAATTTATTTAAAAACACTGTCTAGACCTCGGGCTCACGGTCTGAATTTAAAAAAAAATCTACGAAGTCCAATCTTGGTCCTATATTCTCGTTTATATTTTTCCCAACATACTGCCATAAAAATGTCTGAATCAGATGCAAGAGCCAAGATACTGGAACACATCTATTGACATCTTGAACTCCACACTGTGGATTAGTTCCTTTTTCAGTTCCTCTTGTTTTGTCTGTTTATTCAGTGAGTGCTTTTTGTTTCCTTTGGATCCTCCCTAAATCCCACGAACATTTGGCAAAAGGGTGCCGAGTAGAGCCCGTCAGTGACACACTCCCTCCGGTGAGGAGCATGAGCTGGTAGTTCACCGAGGGTGACTAACCCTAAGAGGATCGTAAGCCGACAGAGCCCAATCAGCATCCTCCATCTCTGCTGTCCTCCGGAATACAGACTACCTGGACTTCATTATGTTTCCGTGGTCAGCGCCCCCCTGTGGCCGGACCGTAACGCCACGGAAAACCACACGATCGTGTTTCATTTTATTTTTCTCCATTTGGGGAATCACTCGACCGTGAGCCAGTGACTGCAGAGTAGAGCCCTGAGGGGTCACCTGCAGGTTACCTGAGAAAGGGGGGGGGGAGTGGGGGGGTGTGTGGGTTGGGTTCTGCACCAGTAACCCACTCCCGCTCACAGCTGGCGAGCGATAGCCTGGTCTTGAAAAACACAAAACCGACGCAGAGACACTGCAGGCACCTGTATATCACTTCCACACACCGGGGTAGTAAACGTCCCTCGGACTCGAGCCCAAGCCGCCCCAGACCACGGCGTGGCCGGCAGTGTGTGTCTGCTATGGCTACACACAGCCAGTGCCTTTTATCACTGCGCTGAGGAGCACAGCTTTATACGGCTGTTTATGGACGTCTTTGACTGCTACAGGAGATTCCGTGGCAAGGCAGGGCAGGCTGAGAATGGAAATTCTAAGAAGGTTGCGATTTTCGATACAGTACAATACAATAGTGCTATTTCTACATTATATACTCTACGAGGATAACCAATAGCGACGGCCGCCTGAACTACACCCCAGAGGGTGATAATTAATGGGACCCCGGACGCCTTGCTGGACTTTTTAGCAATCTGGCTGCCAGAGCAGGTCACAGCGAATCACTCCTGAGGGTCATAAATTCTCCCTTTACAAATCACCATCGGAATGAAGTCTTCTGGACTTCACACAGCTGGTCATGAAAACCTAAAACGGCTTTCTTAGTCTCCTGTTCTCCTCTCTCTCCGTTATTTTTTTGTTCTTTATTCTCTCTCTTCTGTACAATCCTTCACTCCGTTTAATTTGTTGGATCCTGGTGATTGTCCTGCTGGAACTTGTATTTTGTATTTTTACCAATTTCTTTAAATTGACTGCGCTGGTTCCGGTCCGGTCCGGTCTGGCTTTGGGTGTTTCTCCGAACGCGCTCAGGCAGAGAGGCACGCGAGGGGTCCTCAGTATCGCTGGAGGGACGTCCCATAATTCTGTCCGGGAGAGAGTTAAGGGCACCAGCCTGATTTACGCCCCTCTCTGATCAGGGACTTGGCTCTGATTCCAGCTGTCCTGCGTGTGGAACAGCCCAACTGATTTACAACCACGGACACCGGCTCCAGAATGAACGGCAAACATCTGTATGTCCATCTTTATGTGCATTGGATCCACACACATTACCTGTGACACATTTTGGTGAATTACTGTTGGTTATTATGGAACTTGCAATACCTTTTTTTCCACAATGATGTAAGTCTGATTTAATAACACATGCTGATTGAGTTTAGACCTTGGGCAGTTCACCCTTTAAGAAACAAATGTGTATTAATTTAGATACAACCAGGAGTGCAGAAGGTAATTAGTCCCACTTGCTGACAACAGAAGTATCGCAGAAGAACGGTCTGCTTAGTTATGTATATCATTGCTATTATTTTTAATGTGACAGTGATACTGACCATTAACTCTATGCAATGGCAGTTATCCACCCCACTCACACAAAACAAAAACAAAAAAAAACAAAAACATTAGTTTGGCTTCTAACAGTACAACTAACTGTCCTACACTGTGACATTAAATAGACTGAATGTGTAGCTCTATTCATCCGTCCATTACCTATACCCCCTTATCCTGGGCAGGGTTGCGGGGGGTGCTGGAGCCTATCCCAGCGTGCATTGGGCGGGAGGCAGGAATACACCATGGACAGGCCACCAATCTATCACAGGTGTAGATCTACTACATGCGAAAAAATATATATATTTCTGTGACCTCCTGACCCATCATGAACAGGTAACTCATTGGGGGAAAGTGACAGTACATCATTCACATCGATGTTTCATTTTGTGCTGAACTACCCATCTGTGAACTCTGGGGAGGCGGGGTGGGGTTGGGGTTGGGGGGGCAGAGGAAGGGGCTCTCCAGCCCCCTCCGGCAGGGTGGCGGCGGACCCCTCTCTGTCTCCGCTTCACGTCCTCGTGCCCCTCGCGCGCCGGTTTATTAAAATCTGGGCGGGGGTCAGACGTGCCTGTGGGCTCTCGGCTCCACCCCCCCCCGGCGCAGGCCTGGCTCTCCCTCCCGCAGCCATTACTAATCACAGGCCCCACCAGCGCGGAGAGAGAGGCGGTACACTTTTTTAGGCGCGGATATTCTGCCCCTCTCCCGCCCCGCCGCTCTGTAGAGGCTCTTAATCGCGCGATGAGCGGCGGCCGCAGCTTCCTGGCGCCGTAAGACAGACGGGACCCAGCGAGCCGCGGGGGCGGCGGTCGGGGGAACGGGACGCCTCCCTATTCACAAGCGACACTGGCGAAATTAAATTAAACCAGACGCAGGACACCTCCACTCCCCCCCCCCCGCCCCAGGAGAGCAGCCCCCCCCCTCTGTCGGTAGCGGGTCGCTCCCATTTACTTTTCCACTGCTGTTTCTCAACAGAGCAGACAGACAGAGCCACGGCAGCCCCGGCTCATCTACACGCAAACACGCCTTTTCTCTCCTTTTATTCCCCTGGTCTGTACAGCTGTTCCCCGTCGAGCAGACGCTGGCCAGAAAGCCTTAGCGAGATTCCCCCTCCCCTGCTCATGGAGAGCCTAGAAGAGAAGAAGGGCTTAGAGACAAGAGAGAGAAGGCAGCGTAGAGAGAGAGAGAGAGAAGGCAGCTTAGAGAGAGAGAGAGAGAGGAGCAGCTTAGAGAGAGAGAGAGAGAGATAGAGAGAGAGCAGCTTAGAGAGAGAGAGAGAGAGAGAGAGCAGCTTAGAGAGAGAGAGAGAGAGAGAGAGAGAGAGAGAGAGAGAGGAGCAGCTTAGAGAGAGAGAGATAAGAGAGGCAGCAGAGAGAGAGAGCAGCTAGAAGAGAGAGAGAGAGAGAGAGAGAGAGAAAGGGAGCAGCTTATCTCGCGCGGAGAGAGAACATTCTCCAGCAACGCGCTCGATGCTCGATTCTGACTGTTTGCTTTGTAAAACACAAGTTCAGAGGAGACGGTTTAATAACTTTAATGAGGAAACATGCTTGATTAAAAGAGTGGATCGGTATGGCGTCTCTGCCTTTTTACAGATCATAATTGTAATTCTAATCTAAATCACGACCAATAGAATGTCTCATTAACGTGGAAGGATAAGTCACACTGTTAAATCTGAGCTTTCAATTACTGGAATGATCACTGAGCACGTTTTCTTTGCTGTTGAGAATATCATGTTATATAAAGTTACTAATATAATTTCCCTTTTTTCTTTGCCACCCCAACAGAGGGCCGTAGAGAGGGAGGACCAGCTGCTACTGTTCACACCACATACCACAGCTCATAGTGTGGGGTCAGAGGAGGACCAGTCATATTCAGCCTTGGTATGCAGTCCACGGATGCTCGATCGGCCACTGGGGGGTCGCTAGAGAGCAATGAAATGCAGACCCGTAACCGACTGCACCGTCCCGTGCCCCTGGGCGATGCCACCTGCACCTCGCCCTCTGGAGCTAGTGGGCACAGTGGGCACGGGCAATGGCACTGGCACATCGTCCCAGATTGAACCCCAGACCGCCGGGCACCACAGCATCGTGCCTCAACCAAACGAGCCGCCCAGCGGCCTAATAAACTCCATCAAAGACAACTTACACCACAGATAAATAAAACCACGCTCTCCTGCTGGTCTTAGGACAACATCCCCCTTCCACCATGAGAACGCACGCCAGCCCTGAACTCAGAGAGGCGCAGAGAGGAGGAGAGGGTCGGCGGCGGCGTGCCAAAATCTGAGATCCAGACGCATCGCAGCCGCCCGCCACTTCAGCTAATAGAATATGACACCACTTTCAGTCCGGCGGGAAACAAGAGCTGTCTGCTGCACGTCAATAAGCAAACAAAGGAACAGACCGAGCGGCACTACTGACAGCTCTCCTCCCCCCCCCCCACCCCCCCTCGCGCCGGCGGGGTAACCGCACAGAGGAGGACAGCTTCAGAGGGGTGGAGAGCGCTGAAGGGGGGCGGGGGGTTGGGGCGATAAGGGGGCATGATGGAGGTGGTGGGGTGAGGGGGTGGGGCGGGCGTGGGAGCTGGTAAGGGGAAAGTGAGGGGGGGGGGCAGGGAGATGGTGAGAGGTGGGTGAGAGAGGTGGTGATGGAGGTGATGGGACGAGTGGGGGAGGGATGGGAGGTAGGTGATGGGACAGGTGGGGGGTGTGAGCGAGGTGGTGTGGGGAAACAGGTGGGGGAAGGGTGTGAGTGAGGTGTCGGGGGGGGGAGGTGGAATGGAAATAAAACTGAGCTCTAGCGGAGCGGCACTTGACGTACTGCCTGCAGTCTCCTCGGGCCGTGGATCAGTCCTGGGGGGCCGGTGATCCGCATCGGACAGGAGCACACCGCTCTCTGCCCCCCCCCCACCCTGCTGAGGTGCTCCTCCTCCCCCTTTGGGGATCAGCGCGGGACGTCCTGGCACTGAGCCAGGATCCGCTGGAGCTCCCCTTCAAAAGGAGCACCTCTGACTCACTCAAAAATCCCCGCCTGACCTACTGGGGGGGGGGGGAGGGTGGCGGCGGAGCAAGACAACATGTCTCCCCCTCCCCCATGATTCCACAGGCTTGGACACGCACACTTAAGCCTGAAGGTCAAACTTGGGCACTGACTGTATTCATCACAGAGCCTGTTGCTCGAGTGCACACGCTTAACACAAGGCTTTTCTCAAACGAGGCTAACGTGCTAGGCTAACGTGCTAGGCTAGCAGGCCTTTTACTCTTACTGCCAATGCACAGTCATGTCATATTTCTATGAGGCAGCAGAATGCCCATCAGTTCTTTTTTCTGGCTGGAATTTGGGGTGCTAGGGCGACTCCCTCACTGTTAATCCTACCAGAGCGGTAACCATGGCATCCGACTGCTGTCTCCGGTTATTTTTTTTGTCCGCCGCGTGTGGAAAAAAAAACCGCACTAAACGCAATGAGACAGTTAATCTGCCGTCCCGGTGATGAACGTTGTGTTCGCGCCCGTCTCCGTGTGAAGGAAACGCGTAGCGGACCGAGCGGCTCCTCAACCGCGGCGTTTCCTGGACCGGATCGTTTCCTGGACCGGATCGTTTCCTGGACCGGATCGTTTCCTGGACCGGATCGCTGCCTCGGCTTCACACAGCCACCGTGACCACAGAGAAGCCCACGCCCGGTTTGCACGAAGACTCATTTTTATTTACTAAGAGGGGAAAGGTAACAACAACAAAAAAGGCAAGGAGCACGACCCCAGCTCCAAGGCCTGTGTAGTCCCCAGCAGGGGTAAAGCAAAGTAATCGGAAAGAGAGAGAGAGAGAGAGAGAGGGAGAGAGAGAAACAGAGAGAGAGAGCTCCTTCTGACGAGGCCCTTATACAGGGAAAGCATCGCCTCAGAGCTCCGTGCATAGGTCTCCCGCAGGTGAGTGCAGCTCCCTAAAAACATACAGACCGGCCCATGCAGACTGAGGAAACCAGCACCCCCATTTGGGCCAGAGCACCTCACAAGCACTCAAACCTTCTCCTGGGGTTTTGTGTCACATGGAATCGCTGCCTCTAACCTCCACTGGGGGGCGCTGCTGTGGAAAATGTACACTCTTAATTAGACCGTTCACATATGCCAAAGCCGAACAGCATGGTCGTGTAGCCTCAGCTGAACTGAGCCTCACACAGGCCGTACTCCTGAAACATATTTTTATCAGCACAGCATCTTGGATCTGAAAACAAACTAAAGCGGCACGGCTTTGGTGTGTTAATGGAAAACACTTCAGCGTTTCTCAACATTTAATCATTTCTCAAGTCCCTGACATTTGAACTGACATTTAAGCGCTTCCTTCCCGAGCAGCGCAATTAAGTCCAGTTTGACTCTGCGGTGTGAGCGGGCCGGAGCGTGAGCCGCTCGCTGCAGCAGCAGGGCTGGAGATCTGAAACCCGTCGACTCAGATACATGCTGTTGACCAACCGGCCGCAGAAAGCACCCCTGACTGCTCCTCGCATTGTGAAACTGTGGAGAAACCCAGCCGAGGCAGGCTTGGCGCAAAATTCCATAATGACTTCTGAGCTCTCATCCGTGGGGAGACTGATCACACGACAAGGCAGAGGGGAGTCGTTTGTTTGGAATGTGCGTTTGTGTGTGCGCGCGTGTGTGTGCCTGTGCATGTGTGTGTGTGTGTGTGTGTGTGTAAACAGAATAAAACACAATCATAGTGCTACATTCCTGAATCAAATTGGAGCAGCAAGCGCTCTTCCTGATCTCATAAATAGTTTTGCTTCCTGGAGAGCATTTAATGCACAACTGATGCAGATTTGGTGCACTAAAAGTCTCTTACAAATCTACTGAAATTTCCCTTCCATTCAACGACATTTACACAGCTATGTCCCAGGCCTGCCTTCAGCTGGTCCTCTCATCTCGTTCATTTTGAGATTTTGATTCCACCACAGTCCATATCTGATTCATTGCAACCGCCACAGATTACCAAGCTCTCCGCTCTAGAATAGCATGCCGGTAACCAAAAAAACAGGAACACACTGACTCCATGCTTTGGTTACTGTGAGTACAGTGTAGAATTTGAGGTCAAAGGTGCATGCTTTCTGCTTTAAAATTTAAATCTAAAGAGTTATGTGTGTCTCACAGGAAGCACAGGCTATTAAAATGTGTCTATTCAACGCACCTTGTTTTTTTATGATGAAACAATATCATCAAGTAAACATGACACACAAATATTAAATGCACATTCAGATTGTTCTGTGTGTAAAGATGTAAGGAGGCTGTAAGATGTGATGAAATGGGATTGTAAACACTAGAGGAAGGTTGTAAAAGCTCTCCTATGGTTATCAGGTAAGAGCAAATTTGCATGAGGCATGAGGTATGAATTATGGGCAACAGTACTTCATATCCAAGTTTTTTTTCTTCTGCTTTTCTGCTTTTTTCTGCTATTGGAAGAGCTACAATAAAAGAAAAAACAGCAGTTGAGGCCTTAATTTGTTTTAAATTAGAAAAGTGTAGAAGTCTGCACCCGTGAGAGAAATTAGCCACTGAAAGAGTTGAACCATTCTCCTAAGGCTCCTGTCCCATATTAAAACAGCCACGTATGAGTTTAAAGAGGCACAGTACGGTTTCTCCGACTATGAAAACCAACAATGCTGCCTGTAAAAAAAAAAATTTTGAATTTTGAAAAGAAAAACCAGTGAAATGCAGGACGGTACTCACTGTTGAGAAGCTCATGACTTTGAGGATCCAGATGGTCAAAGCGAGGTTGATGAGAATCAGGAACATGAGGAGGAGAACGAAGAAGTAAAGACAACGCTTCCGCCATCCGTAAATCCCCACTCTGTACACGTGCGGTTTCTCTGAGCTCTGGACATTGTTCCTGTGAGTGCACTGTTCTTGGGTCATCTGGAGAGGGGAACGGGGGGGGGGGGGGGGGGGAGAGGGAAAGAAAGAAAACACGCTTTAGTATCACACGCTTCTTCTTCTCTCCTTTCCAGCAGGCTGGCAGAAGAGAGGGAAACAGCGTGACTGAACATATGGAAAGACGGCTTGGACAGAAATCAAATTGATTCATCGTGTCATAAAGTTTTCACATCTCGATTGCTCCTCTCTGCTCCAGTGGTGTCCTGGCTAGTCCCCCCTTAATGACGATCCTAATTGTCTGACGGAGAAGAAGAAAATACACGGCGTGCGTAGCTCTCTAATAATAACAGATAACTCAAAGTAAAACACAGTTTACGGTCTGAAGAGCTGTCAGTCGTCAGCTTCAGCTGCTTTCCCGATAGCACCCGGCGACCGGACAGTCAGAGGTGACTGAAATCAGACACAAATATTTGTGTTACCCTGAAGATAAAGGAAACAAGCGGGCACACACACACACAGATTTCCTGTTTTTTCCCCGTTTGCAAACAGACTGAAAACCGACCACAGAGAGGACAGGCTAGCAGGGCCATAGCAGCAGATGAAAGGCACCCACGCCACACAGCGCTTATCGACGTGGACGGCTGCGGCACCAACCAGCGATAACGAACGGGCAGGCATAGGACAACCGCCCCCCTCCCCCTCCCCCGTCCCTCTCCCCTCCCCTCCCGTCCCCTCCCCCTCCCTCCCTCCCCCCTCCCCCTCCCTCCTGTCCCCCTCCGCCTCCCCCTCCCCGTCCCCCTCCCGTCCCCCTCCGCCTCCCCCTCCCCCTCCGTCCCCCCTCCGCCTCCACCTCCCCTCCCCTCCCCCTCCCGTCCCCCCTCCCCCGCTGACTTACAGTAAAAACAAATGAAAAGATCAATGTCACCGCCGCGGAGGACGTCTGCGAATGACATCTCCCTCCGACGCCCTGCAGCGCCCCCCCCCTCAGCCTGGGCTCCCCGCACCAGTAACGCGCGGGTTCAGCGAGGGTCCCCGTCAGCGGGCGGGTAGTAAATGTTGTATTCTCTCCGCGAGACGTCTCTCCTTGTGTGCCCCAGCAATAAAATGTCACCGCTCACCTTGGAAAAGAGAGTCCGACAAGCGTCTACATAATAATCATGAAAATAATACATTACAGTGACATTCACATTCACATTCACACACACACACACACACACACACACACACACCGATACATACGGAGGACCTACACTTTTATATTTTATGCATGATAGGTCAGTCCTTTGATAAAGCCTAGATTTTTTTTTTTTTACTTGAAAAACACTGAGAAAAAAGTAAAAGGTATTATAGCAGAGAACTGGATGTGCAGTATCTCAAAGTGCTGACCTTTCTTTTCGCAGGAAGCCTGACTGCGAGAGCCCTGTTTAAACAGACAAGAGTCCGAAAGAGCTCGTGAATCCAAGGCCAAAACAGGCATGGTCAATCAACAGCAAATACAGAGCCAACTCTCCAGTGACACAAACACTTAAGAAGTATGAATTCTCAGAGTGCGTGGACCCTGTGGTTTCCAAGACAGAAACTGTGTGGCCCTCTATTTTCAGAGAATAAATTCAGCTTAAAACGATGTGGATGTTATGTAGCAATTTGGGCCCACAATTTCTAGTAATCTACTTCTTATTACTAGAAGAAGAAGAAGAAGAAGAAGAAGGAACATAGTAAACAGTCTTTTTTCCACTTTCAAACACTCACAGAGCTGTAGCTAAACAAGGAACTCTTCTTCTGAGCCATTAGCTACATTCACCTGTCAGCAAGACATCAAAAGTATGCCTTCCAATTAACAAACGTTGACCAACCCAAAAACTTTCCCCCACCTACTGGCTTCACTGTCCAAATCCACATGGAAGGTGTATTAACATTAGTTGGCTAAATGCATCGATTAGCGAGCTAGCAAGACTCAGAAAGCCTGAAAAAATATTTATCATTTTATGTGACTGGATGCAACTGACATTGGGAAAATCACTCCAGTAGAGCAAACTGAGAATGACGCCACAGCGTTAGCAAACCACGTGGCTGCCAATGTTGCTGTTCTGCCTGCTATTGGGGTCCTGCAGTGAACTCTGACCTTTTGCTTACTGGGTGGGCCAAGCCTGCCTTCGGTAAAAACATTTAAAAATCAGCCTCAAGCTTGGGGCCAGTGTCACGAAAAAAAGGATTCCTGAGTTAGCAGCATACATAACTGCTCTACCAGTCGATTGAATTTTCTCCCAGATGTCATCTGGCAAAAAAAAAAATAAAAAAATGCACAAATAGCATAATTCATTTGCTAATGCTTCGCTGTTAAAGCCAACACATGCCCTGGAGTTTTGTTTGGAAGAGAGATGAAGTGCTTTTAACAGCTGAATTAGTTTTGCTGCTTGTCTGACAAATCCACTGAATGACTGATGACGTTTCTCAGATTGCAGCCACTCCACTTAAATGGGATTGGGCAAAAACAATTCCCCCAGCGTCGCCTGGACCTGGAAATGGCTGCGGCATCCAAAGACTCCGCTCGCATTCGTTTGGCCGACTGCATCCTTAGATTGAGCATTTTTTGGAACAATCCTCTCTGCGAGTTTGTCAATGCTTCATTTGACCTTCGCCTGCTTCGATGAACATGTCATTTCGAACTAATGAACCTCGCCGACGGGGCCAAACGTGTGCGGGCCCTGTCGATTGCTACAGAGGCCCCCCCCCAAAAAATGGTGCTGTGTTCAATTCGCAGATCTCAAGCACAGTCTGGCGCTTGTGCAGCCTTATCCCAGACAACAACAACTCCGTGGTGCTTTATTAGTCAGTCTTCTGTAGAAACAGACTCTTTATTGCTGAATAAAATAAACCCAAGGCAGAGGCTTATACAGTAAGTGGACAATCATTAATCAGGAGGCTTCAACCATCTCAGATCCAGGGAGCCCCGCCCCCGCCCCCCCAGGGTCAAAGGCTTCCAGCAGACCCCCATCTGTAGTTAAAATGGGTTATATATAAAACACAGTTTTATTTTTTGCCACTTTCCTACATGACTAAAACCCATATAGTCGTTGCACATGAGGTCTGGCTGGGGACCCCCTACAGTACTTTCAAGGACCCCCAGGCGTCTGCAGAATCCCTGTTAAATACCCAGGCATAAATCATATACAGCAGCTGCATACTTAGCGTACTTAGCCTACTATACTCCGCGGCATAGTCCACCGTCAGGGCCCACACCCAGGCCAGATGTAGATATACTGGGGCAATTTCACCTCAGTCCCACCCAACAGCGTCTCTGCGTGGTGGAGGAGACAGTCGACCCGAAGGAAACCCGGCCAACAGACTCCACGCAGACAAGAACCGCATTCGAATTCAAACGGCCTCACCCACCGCCCTCCAACAGCCGCTCTTACTGGCTGCACCGCCCTACAACAGCCGCTCTTACTGGCTGCACCGCCCTACAACAGCCGCTCTTACTGGCTGCACCGCCCTACAACAGCCGCTCTTACTGGCTGCGCCGCCCTACAACAGCCGCTCTTACTGGCTGCGCCGCCCTACAACAGCCGCTCTTACTGGCTGCGCCGCCCTACAACAGCCGCTCTTACTGGCTGCACCGCCCTACTACAGCCGCTCTTACTGGCTGCGCAAGAGGCAGGAAAGGATCCGTTTTCAATGTCAGACGGGCAGGAGACGGACGGCCCTGGAGCCCAGCCAAACACAGCATTATTGTTTCAGCGCGTTTCACCCCAAACTCCGTATTTTACCGCACCAAGGTTAATAAGTGCATGATTAATCGCGAGCTGCCCTTCCTGGCGCTTCGTCAGAGAGCCCTACGCAGGGAACGGGCTCTAATAAACCCCCAGAACAACATCACCGGGGCCCGGGACGATTACCAGATAAAATATTTGATTCCGCAGTAAAACCTGGGTAATTATCCCTGGTGTACACGGACAGAACAGGCCTTATAGCCTCCTCAAACGGAGGCCTGGGCCGCCCATGAAAACCCTTTATTCCCTTAAGTTATTTGATTTTTTTATTTTATTTTATTTTATTTTTGAGCGGAGAGAAGAGTAGCGCAGAGCAGCTCGGGGTCAGGGACAGGGCAGAGAGAGTCAAGCCCCCATTTGCTGCTCGTTCTCAAGGGAGGCTGGGTGGCGGTACTTCGTCGTAAGTGCACTTGAGATACCCCCCCCCCCCCCCCCGGAGACAGGGGTGTAGTGTCTGACCAGCGGCATGCAGGACACGTCCATTACCAAGTTCAGTCCCGGGGTGCAGAGAATACTAATGACCCCATTTTTATTAAGTGCTCTTTTATGGGGAAATTGCACAATTTCTCCATGGACTCACACCCACAGAAAAATTCTCAGGGACAATTCAACTTTTAACACGATCTATATCACCCCAATGGGGAGCAAATGTACTCTGTTAGCGTAAAATGTACTCTATCAGACTTCATCAAATGGACTATTTCATTTCGTAAAACCTGATACTCAATTTGTATCTCCTAAGTTAGTAAATACATCATTTCCTAATCTAAGATGGCAGCTGAAAAAATGTAAAAACATGGTTTTGTAAACTGCACCACAAAATCAGTCAGTGCTACCGGGAATATGAAGAGGAGCTGCAAATACAGAAAACCAACAGCCATCCATGTGCAATGCTCAACCATTTAAAGATGAATCAGTCCGTTTCACTCAATTGTAGTAATTGATAAATTATCAAATGGGCTTTTCAGTGTGGAGTTAACTTGGCATGTTCTCCCCGTGTCCACGTGGGTTTCCTCCGGGTACACCGGTTTCCTCCCACAGCCCAGAGACATGCAGGTTTGGTTAATTGGAGAGTCGATATTGCCCATAGGTATGAGTGTGTGAGTGAATGGTATGTGCGCCCTGCGATAGATTGGCGGTCAGTCCCGGGTGTAATCCTGCCTCATGCCCAATGCATGCTGGGATAGGCTCCACTACCCCCCGTGACCCTGCCCAGGATAAGCAGGTCAGATAATGGATGGATGGATGGATGTGGACCCCAGGAAAGACCAGCTTTTCGGTTACCCACCAGCCAATGGGGATCCTTAATGAACTCAAACCAAACCAGTAATGGCTGCAGCTTTTCCCTCGATGGTTTCAAGCTTAATTCCAAGAACTGTAATGTGAGAAAAATGCAGCGCATGCAGACAAACCTGGCTCAGCCAGGTGCAGGGGAGAAAAGTGTGACAGAGCAAGAATAAAGATCACCTGCACAACCGCAAACACCTCCTAGCGGTTTATTCAGTAACACATTGGCTACAGTATGTTTGGCTACAGTAAACTGCATCAAAAAACACAAAAAAAAAAACATATCCCCCATTTCTGAAAAACAAAAATAAACAAACAAACAAAAAAAAAACATTCACACATTTTGATCGCATCATACCAAGATACCAGATGTAAAAAAAAAAAGGTCAAACACAAACAATGCTATCCAGCGTCCGGGCTATCCTTAGTAAACAAGCACAATGGCTTTTCAAGAAAACGTGTAGCTATGCCACTGTTGTATTGCCTTCATTTGCACTACATTATGGCCGTTTAGCAGACAATCTTGTCCAGAGAGACTTACAACCTGAACACAACAGAGATCAAGGATCTAAGTGCAGTAATTCCTGTAATTTCCTATGGTGGGGCCCAAGGGAGACATTCAGTGCATGCCATTGACAACTTGTCAACTGCCCTATTGAACATTAAACTAAGTTATACAAACAAGAATGCCCTAGTGGGCATTAAACTACAATATACAAACAAGAACAAATAACTACATGTTGCAAAAACAGGATCATGTGTATAACAACAATTGCGCAATTTCACCTCGTATACTGTAACTAGTCTACTTCAACTATAACAACACAGAGACAGCTTGCTGAAGACATTACTCTACCCAACCACAACAAAACAGAAAATGCGAAAAAAAAAATCAATTGCTTACAATTGTGTGTCTGGCTTAATTAGCAACCTGATTAAATTGTCAATTGGTTTATCATCAAGCACAAAACTAGTTTCCCTGACCAACCTTAGCTTGCCGAAGCGTTAAGGAAAATTCAGCATGTTGTAGACACAACACCGTTCTCGGTGAAAACAGTTTACAGTAAATGGGGATAAATCGTGCTTGGCTAGTTCGTCGGGAATTAAAGAAAACAGCCCAACAGTCGCATTAAAAAGAAACGAGCACAATCAAATGAAGCAATTAATGTCTCACAATTAATGTCTCGATAAAAACAAATCAGCCCTTGATTTCTCGTGGCTACATGACAAACACAAGAAGCCTCATGGTGTCCATGCAATTTGAGGATTAGTGCGCAATTACCGCTGGCAATAAATCAGCACTTCGGGCCGTAAGGAAAGCTTACTGTTTTGGAAAGAGACCAAAACCGATCCCTTTGCTATTATTGAGGCCCGTTTGATAGCCTAAAGCTTTGCTTTATGTCGCCTGTAAAAATGTTTACACAATACAATGCAAACAATGATGTTTTTTTTAAAAATAAACACTATTATCAAAGCCTCATATGCTACATAAGAACAACACACCAGCGCAAGGTAGTACATAATACATTTTTTTTTTTAAATCAAAATGAAACCGCCAAGTTCCCCCCAGACGAGCACCTTTGCGGAGGTTTTTATATCATGCGGTTTTCACATCAGGGTCTAGTCAACATATTGAGACTCAGCAGATCTGTATCAGGTTACTGTTGAGAGGAGAAAACGCGAGTACTGGAACTTATTTAACCGAGGAAGGAGTGCGCTTTGCGATTTCCTCGGGTTCATGCAGTGCTGCTCTGCTTTTCTCGTCCTTGTTGGGAGAAAGTCTGAATTGTAGTTGAAGGCAGATAAATCCTCGCCGGATTCCTGGCAAGCAGTAAGCAGCTCGGGAAACGCAGAAAGAGTTTTCCCCTCTTTATTTCTCATTCAACGAGTGAGTGGCTCACCGCAATTACTTTCGTTTTATCGCTATGGAAACAACACACTGTAGATCACCCACCACAACGAAACGGTGAAGCTAAAGTTTAATGTTTAAATATGATGCATTCAAAACTGTAAGCGTATAAATAAGAAGACTGGACTCTAATCAGCTACTTCGCCTGTCTACGCCCAGAGTCAGTCCTGCTAATGAGCAGGGCACTGTCACTTCTCCAAAAAAGTAATGACATTTTGAAGCGCCAATAATTACAAAATTACAAATGTATTCTTAGTAATACTTGGCACAGGCGTAGCAGAGCACTGTTGGCAGGGGACACATCACAAACGATACTGAGAAATACCAGATTGGCCCCCTCCAACAATCAATGGATCTCGGAGTCAGGTTTCTCCTTTTAGGAGTCCCACGGCCGGCCCTCCCCGACCCATTATTATTGACAAACGGTCCGGTCGTTCGGCCTCACCGAACGAAACGAGCTCCCACCTTACATTCGCAATGCAACCCAATCGTAAACCAGTATTTACGACAGAACTGTTTGATCAGTAAAATAGCAGTTATTTAACGGTCAATGCCTAGTCATTTGCTGTAGATTTCCTGCCTGCTTCCTGCCAAGTTTTTTCCTGTATTGCTGCGGCGTCCAGCATGGCATCGTGACTGTGCGGTTTACAGTTAGAAGCGAAGCTGGAAGTTTGAAAGCCAAAGGACAACTACTTCAAACTTTATTTATTTAACTAAAAATGAAAAAAGAAAAAACATTTGTTAATGTGTGCCTTAATACCACAGATGGTTATTGAAAAGCCAATCACCTGAAACTCTTGAGCTTAGCTGGGTAAGACCTGGGCAGTGCTAACTAATCTTATTCTCCTGTGAATGGTGTATATTAGCCTCGTTCTCAGGCCATACTGCGATGCTACGTAAAATTAATGCAATTTGGTTTGTTAGTAGGCAGCTACATTGTTAATCTAATGCTACTCTAGATAGAGCCTATGCTGATTTAATTCTCACAGCTCACAAACTATACAGGAAAGCGCAACCTCCCCAATATTTAGATCAAAGTTAAACCTCTCATTCTTAGCTTCTGGCAAGCTCTGCTCTGGTATCTGACATTTCATTTAAAATGGTGGCCACCATCTAATGTACAGCAATGAATGAAACTCTCTCTCTCTCTCTCTCTGAGCAGGTTTGTAGAAAAACACAAATGTTCAGGTTTCAACAAATGATTTTTTTTTTTTGGCATCAGTTAGACCACTGTTCATTATGCATTCACACCTGAGGATGACACCCGTGAGGCCAGTTGTATAAGGGCACTGGACACAGGTGACAAGCAAATATAACCTGTTTAATGCCACACCTGCCAAAAATAAAGGAGGACAAAGATAGGCAGGAAATAAAAAAGGCCTCTGTGTGTCCAGAGAGGAATGCCTGCTGTGCTATGCCAGGCCTGTGGTAGACTGGGTGTCCCTCGCCATCTGTGGTGCTCACAACCTGCTATTTCCTGGCTCAATATCTCTACCAAACACAACCTTTCAGTGTTGGCCAAAATCTGGGTGGCTGAGCGCTTCCTCAGGCTTCAGGAGACCCTCACGCTCCGTCTGATTGGCTGATTTAACGCTGATAATTCCGCTGTATCGAATGCCCCATATGATTTCTGGTCAATGGCTTGCGTTAATATTTAGTTTATGCGTAGGTTTACATTTTATTTTAGTAGTGCGCAAGTCGTAAGTTAAGTTACAACTAGGCTTAATTCTAATTTACGCACAGCTGGTGCAACTGGCCCCAGGTGGACAAATGGTTGATGCAATGCTCTCATGTGACAAATCAAGGTTCAGACCACCATGACAAAACGTTGGGCAGGAAAGCCAGACAGACAGACAGATCGATGACCAAGCGTGAGGATCTTGGCGGGAGGACATTGGCGCTACAGAGCCTCAACCGCCGTGATTGATTGACACCTGACAGGGCGGCTCTTCATTAGCGAAGTCCTCGGGACTTCTACGGTTCCCATGGGCACCATCGCCATGTGACGGTTTCCCAGGGAAACAGCGGCCGTCCCTCCTGACACTCATGAATCAGTTTTGTCTTTTTTTTTTTGTTTTGTTTTGTTTTGTCAGGGGAACACAACAGCTACACCACGGGGACACTGGTCAGTGGACTCAGGCCCCATTAAACGCCTTTGGAATGCTCTAGGAAAAAACGAAAAAGGCCAAATTCAGTCAACACTATTCTTACCGTTCACTTGATGTTTACTTTCAAAGAAATGCACCCGCAACTTTTTCTATCCAGGTCAATAAGCAGCCAGCGTGTTTAGGTCTGTTTACACCAGCACTGCATGAACCACTTCTTACAATTTCCATGATAATAACTTTGAAAATAATCTCTCCGGACCTTCTGAAACCTTTTTGTTTATTGATTTTTGGGGGAGGAGGGGAGGGCGGGCGCACACATAGTTTTTATTGGTCTGCAGGTCAGCAGTTCATTCCTGCTTTTCAAAATAAATAAAATAAAAAATCGGTAGCAAGATGACGGCATGATATAAAGTTTCTAACGTGGCTCTTGAACGGGTCACCCCCAGCACTGGGTGAATCAGAGGAACTCACCCAAATGGGATATTAGGCCAGTTCTCCCAATAAGCTGACTTGATTCATACTTTAAAAAAAGAACTGTGTTGCTGAGTAACACCAAGGCAACCCCCGTTTTTGTTTTGTTTTTTGTTTTTTTTTAAAACCCCATTGCCGCACACAGTGAGCTGAATCTGCTTCCCCCCTCCTGACTGACCCACTAACAATCTGCAATCTGCCGACGTCCAGCGACTTCCACCAGGAATAGATAATCACGAGCGCAAAGCCGCGAGCGGCGAAGGCCTGTAACTCAAAACAGCGCAAACATTACATTACATTACATTACATTACGCAAACGCGCGTCGGATGAGCCGGAACTCTCAGGAAGGGCCAGAGCAGTAGTTCACAGATAAATCAGGGTTACGGTTAGCGTTAGCGTTAGGCTTTAATTAATGCATGCTATTCCAGGCATTAATCCTGTGAATGCTCTGTGTGTGTGTGTGTGTGTGTGTTTGGTCTGTACGGTGCATACGTGAACTTGTTCCCAGAGCTGTTTCCTGTCCACCTACCATGGTAACAGCTGCTATTTTTCCTCCCCCCTGCCCTGCTCTGAACCACAGGAGCTATCCAACCCCCCCTCTCCTCCTCTCCAACTCTCACTCCCCCCCTCCATCCTGCCACGCCCACCATACCCCTGCACACCCCCACACTGCTGCCACCGAAGAGACAAACTCAGCTCCAGAACACACACCCAGAACGCACACCCAGAACGCACACCCAGAACGCACACCCAGAACACACACCCAGAACGCACACCCAGAACGCACACCCAGAACGCACACCCAGAACGCACACCCAGAACACACACCCAGAACGCACACCCAGAACGCACACCCAGAACACACACCAGCACAACCACACACCCAGAACGCACACCCAGAACGCACACCCAGACGCACACCCAGAGCACACCCAGAACACACACCCAGAACACACCCAGAACGCACACCCAGGCACACAACCACACCCAGAACGCACACCCAGAACGCACACCCAGAACACACACCCAGAACGCTCCTCTCAACCCACTCCCAACCACCCCTGCCAGGCCCACCATACACCCTGCACACCCCCACACCAGCTGCCACCAAGAGACAAACTCAGCTCCAGAACACACACCCAGAACGCACACCCAGAACACACACCCAGAACGCACACCCAGAACACACACCCAGAACGCACACCCAGAACACACACCCAGAGCGCACACCCAGAGCGCACACCCAGAACGCACACCCAGAACACACACCCAGAGCGCACACCCAGAACGCACGCGATCAGCGAGCGGCGCCCGTTGGATCACACACCCCAGTTATGAGGACACATCCCCGCCGGAGCGCTCTTATGGGAACTCAGAGCGTCCTCAGCACAGCAACAGATCTCTCTCCGCTCTCTCTCCGCTCTCCTCGCTCTCCCTGCTCTCTCTCCGCTCTCTCTCCGCTCTCCTCGCTCTCTCTCCACTCTCTCCCCGCTCTCTCTCCGCTCTCTCCGCTCGCTGGTCCGTATTTTTAGCCGCTTCCTGGCGCTCCAGGACAATAATGGAAACTGAATGTGAGCAGTAAACTGAGACGGGGAAACGGGAGACTGCAGCCTGGCCCCAGCGCTGAGGGGAATGAGGGAAGACTCCCCAAAATAGCCTCTCTCTCTCAGCACTGAGAGGTTTGGCTTCGACCTGCTTTCAGAGACCGTCCTCAGTGCCGTCAATTAAAACCCTCCCTCCCCTTCAAACAGTATGAATGGACTTCTCTTTTTTTGTGGTAAGCACTGTCTTGTAGCTCACAACAAAAGCTGGTTATCCTGGAAACGGTAAACTTTTAAGCGAAGCACAGTAGCTGCTTCTGAACTCCATGCACATGTGGCGCAGTCCTGGTTATTTCCCCCTTTCTCACACTTGTCTAAACACTGAGTGCCAAAAGCTGAGCGCAGGTCCTGCAGAGCCCGGTCCAGCGGCGTCCGCTCCCCTTCCTGTGTGAGGAGTCGCAGAGCAGAAGCAGCCCTCGGACAGAGGGGAAGAAGCGGGGGACGGACAGACCTTACCTCGCTCACTCTCCCGGCCCTCTCGAGCTCCTGTGAAGTCAGGGTGTGAAGTCAGGGTGTGTCAGGCAACCTGCATGAGGCTTTTCTTCCCTGACAGACTCTGGGCAGCCCCTGGTCAGGTTTTTCCAATAACAAAAACTCCTTGCCAAGTCGCTGCCCGCCCCAGGACTTAGGAATTTCCTGGACTCTTCTTCAGGAGCCTTTTTTATAATCCGGGAGATTCGATCGATGTGGCGCTGAAGACCGGGGTTTTGCACCACTCTGCTAGTTTGACTCTGCAGACTTTTTGGTCAGCGGCCAAATTTAGACTCAAAACACATGTGGGAAGTCAAAGAGGGCTGGGCCTGTTCTCCCCCGCCTACGTATCCACTGCCTGCCTTTTGGGGAGAGTGGAAAACAGAGAAATCCCCTCCTCCGCTCCGTGTGTGTGTCGTCATTAACGGCCGGAGGAGGCAGGAAACAGGCACTGTGCTCCTTGCTACAGAGCGGTTTGACTTTGCCACACAGAATCATTTGTTGTTGTTGTACAATAGCGGCCATTATCGCGCGCAGTCCCACAGTCTGGCGTTCACTGTGGGCAGGCAGAGCAGGCCATCGTCACAAGGAGAGGCCACGAGTGGCTCCGGCAGCTCAAATTCATTTATGTTTATTAATAACTGGTTGGCGCAACAGGACTCTCCTCAGTAAAGAAATGACATGCGCATGTAAAATGCTTCTCCATCCGTAAATCGTCACGGGCTATATTCAAACAGACAGCCAACACAAAAGCTTTCATGCCTGTGCTTATAAATGTAATGTAATGCGGCAAAAGGTCAAATGGTGAAAAGACTTTCTGTTAAAATATGCACACTGGTTTTATTATTTCCTGCTTACACACCACAAAATAAGATTATGCTGATAATCATCTTGATTCAGTCAGAATTGCCAAGCCACCATAATGAAAAATAAAGTTCAATGACAAAAAGAAAGTGGTTACCTTGGAGCAGACCGGGGATTAAGGTATAAAACTGTTAGTGAGCTCATTAAAAGGATCTTATTTACAAAAATATTATTGCATGTCAACTCTACTGTCTATTAGCAATCCTTCAATATAATAGGCCTATAAAACGTGCTTGTAAAATGCTTAAAAAATTAAAAAAATAATGCCACGACTTGGAAATAATCTATTCATGCCTGGTTTATGCAACGTCATATGCATAACTCAGTCCATGCATGTGGTTCCATAGCTGTTCAGACGTATATATCACAGACATATTTTATCAGCGATGCTTTCTGGCTCGGTCATACTGAACTGCCTTAATTAGAATTCAGAGACCGCTCTCTACTGTGCTCGTAATTAAGGAGAAGGCGTGAGGAGGATGTGAAACCAGGTGGTGGAAAAAAGGAGTAAATCTCTTTAAAGCTCTGTTCTACTCCGCAGGTAGCATCAGGCCAGGTATAAGCCCACATGATGTGATTTAATCCTGAGGGACATGGAGTGATAAAAAAAAATAAAGAATAAGAATATAGTGAGAGCAGACAGAGCCATAAACCTGGAGCAGTGATTTAAACGCTACCTTCATAACGAATGCAGTGGACCAGGAATGCCACATAGGCTACTGTATCTCTCTCTCACACACACACACACACACACGCATACATGCATACACACACACACACACACACACACGCACACACTTACACACACACACGCACACACACACACACACTAACAAATGCAATGGACCAGGAATGCCACATAGGCTACTGTATCTCTCTCACGGATGCTAATCATTAACATCCAAGAAAATGGAAACTTAATATTTACTTTGGGGGGATTTCCTATTCACAAATTAAGTAATAATTTACATTGTTTGATTATCTGTTTAATCATCCTGGGGGTTTGCTGATAATATTGTGCTCTGTAATGGTGTGAACATTCCTGGGATTAATTAATTATATACACGTGGTTCTGAACACAGTTTGCGGGAGAAATCTAGGCGAGAAATTTAAAGCAATTTAATGGAACTCTGAAATGAGCGTTTTATGAAATGTCCACATAAATTTTCGCATCCCAAGGCATCAAAAACTCATAATGACTACCATCTGTATCAGTCTAACCAACACAATCAGTCAAACAGAACCACACACATCTATCAGATTCCAGTGTGTATACTACACATCGAATCTGATTAACCATAAAGGTGGGTCAAAGCATGTTACGTTCCTAAATATTACTTTAAATATTATTTCACAAAATACACAATAATGATCCCTACACACCAGCCAGACCTCTCCGTTCGGCCACCTCTGGACGCTTGGCACCTCCGCCTCTTCGCGTCTGTACTTCCCGCTCCCGTCTGCTGTCTGTCCTGGCCCCTCGCTGGTGGAATGACCTCCCGTGACGGGTCAGAACCTAGCAGAGATTCACCACTTTCAAACGCAGATGAAGACTCACTCTTCAGGCTGTACCTCTCCCCACCCCTCCCTAGCCTATAGTTCAGCTCACTGTACCTAGCTAGGATAATTTGATTATGTTAGTGTATCTGGCAGGATTGTTTTTGTAATATTTAGTGTGATTCAGTGCTAGTTTGTACTTGGTAGGTATTTGCTTGCTGAACAAGCTTACTCTACAGGGTTGGAGTCTGATCGATTGTCAATTCTGGCACTACGATCCTAACTTCACTCTAGTGTTTCTTTTGCGCCTCTACATCATGAAACCTATGCACTTGTTGTACGTCGCTCTGGATAAGAGCGTCTGCTAAATGCCTATAATGTAATGTAATGTAATGATCCAAGGCTAAAACATAGCACGCACAAATCAGTGGAACCTGCTGTAGTGTATAATCATTTATTTGTTTTTTTTATTGTAGACCAGTGGTCTTCGTTCCTGGTCCAGACGGGCCGCAGGGTCTGCTGGTTTACACCTCAATATCAGCAACCGATTTAGACCCAAGAAACCAGGTGAGGTGAGTTAACTGTGAAACTGACTGCTTTAATTAATCCATTAAGTGCAGAGTAACGACAAAAACCAGCAGACCCTGCAGCCCACCAGGACCGGGAATGAAGACCACTGCTGTGAACACTCTGCACGTACATTTCATGATTGAGCATAGCGTTACAAATTATTTATGAAATGAAACTCGGGTCTGAAACCACAGATCATAAAAAAATTAATTCATAAGTGGCTTAATTAAAATGTTTTTGAACCGAACGATGCATCTTTCATTGATTATGTTTTCTAAACTTGTTGACCTTTGCTATGAAAAACATGAAGCCATAAAGCTCAGCTATCAGGACAGGTAACTTTTCCTATACAGTACTCCCCCACCCCCCCCAAAGAATATTAATAAAAATAAATTAAGATCCTGAAATAAAAACACTGCGATCAGCAGGTGCGGTTGAGTAAACACTGGATATGAGTACCCGCCCAGGCAAACCCACCGCTCCACCCGAGGCGCAGCTCATTATTTTAAAAGGCTTTGTGTGGCTATTTATTTAAAAAATAAAAAGGAGTGGAAGAATGATGTATGTGCGCACACGTGTGAAATGCAGCCCACACCTCACTCCCGCAGAGATCAGGAGGGCCCTGCAAACCAAACGGTATGAAAGATGCCTTTCACTAATACGTCCGGTCGCTTTTACGCTCCCACAATATGAGCACTAAAATCTTAGACGTGCACAAGGGGGTCGTACAATTTAGGTTCCAGTAAAAGAAATGGGATGTTGTGCTTGCCACGCACCTCGGCGAGTAAATCCCGGACCTCGTCCAGTTTGGGACGTCAGTGTGACAGGTGCTGAACGTTCACAAATAAATCGAAATCTCTTGCTCAGCTGAGCTCTTCTCACCTGACACTGCGTGCACTGAGTTCGTCCTGTTCTCTCCAGAGCTACCTTACGTTACCAGCACTCAAACCACTGTGCACCTAATCTCTGCCTTAGAACTAAAGGTATGGGCAGGTATGGGCGTGGTTAGAAAGCAATTAGGAAATAATAATAATACCAAAAAATGAGAAAATAAGAATAAAAGATTAAGAAACTGCTCAGAGGGTGTTGGTCTGCCAATTTGGGGCAGTCTCATTTTTGGACCGAGCGGAAAATTGCCATGGGAGGCACTATTTTTCATATGCAACACTAGGGTCGTGATTGACTGTTGCCATTGACGATCCCATGACACTTCATGTATCTCAAAGGGGTGTGGAGTTCCCTTCACCGCCCACGAACCTCCACCCCAACTGCGGTTAGGCAAGCGTCCCGGGACAAAATGGCTGCCGTGCTGCACCCGGGAGGGAGCTGCCCCGGGAGGGAGCTGCCCCAGGACGGAGCTGCACCCGGGAGGGAGCTGCCCCAGGACGGAGCTGCACCCGGGAGGGAGCTGCCCCAGGACGGAGCTGCCCCGGGAGGGAGCTGCCCTTAGTATGGAGCTGCACCGGAGGCTGCCCCAGGAGGAGCTCCGCCCAGGAGGAGCTGCACCGGGAGGAAGCTGCCCCAGGACGGAGCTGCACCCGGGAGGGAGCTGCCCCAGGACGGAGCTGCCCCGGGAGGGAGCTGCACCCGGGAGGGAGCTGCACCCGGGAGGGAGCTGCACGTTAGTTATGGCGGCTGCGATTCCACCCCCTCCGACGCCCACCGCTGTGAGATACCGTCAGATCCGGAGATGAAGCGAGCCAGCGAACAGACGGCGAGGAATTTAGCATTTAAATGAAATAACACGCAACCTTTTTATTTCTTTTCGCTTTACACAAAAACAACAAAACAGACAAAGACGAGCCGCCTCCAGTCACTTAGAGAGAGACGGAGAACAGAGAGGAAAAATCCTTCACATGTTTATCACCTTCATAATATTTAAATTCAGTGTTTGTTGGAAGCAGTCAGTCTAGATGCAGGCTCTCTTTTTTTTGGGGGGTGCGAAAAGGAAGATGTTGAGACTGGAATTGAAGAAGACAAGTTGCATAAGGAGCTGTGGGGGAAGAATACTCAATGTGTTCTGCCGAGATAGCTTTCTTATTAACCATAATGGGAACTGTTCTTTTTCATTATTCTGCCAATACTGAGAAGGGGGGCGGGGAGAGCGGTGGTTGGGGGGAAGGGGGGGAGCAGGGGTCCTACTTTTTAGCGTTTGCCTTGTTTCTGGAAGGTGCCATGCGGCCTTTTAAATTAGAGGAGAGGAACCTGAAAGCCACTCCCCACGACTAATGAAATGAACATCTGTCAGTCAGAGGTGCGACAGGCCAGCCTCCCAGCCTTCCCCCCACCCCCCACCCCCACCCCTTCTCAGGGAGGAGCCGATAACATTCCGGAGGAAAGCCGAACGGACCGGACGATGGCGACGGCACCAGGAGACCCCACTGCGTCGGTGTGTAAACAACCCAATAGAAGGACATAAACGGAGAAAAAGAACAAAAAAAAAAAACGCACGGAAACAGGGCCCAGTTTTCATTCACCAAAAAGAGACATAAAATGTTCTTTCACTTGACAGCACTGTTAGATGCTCAGCCAATCATGAACGGGGCCTCAGCTTGAACCGCGCCTGCTGTACTGTGGGATGGACTGCGTTATTAATTCATGAATGAACAAAATGACACATGCTGAACAACAATCACACCTACAGTTGCCATTTGTTAATTCAAGTGTATTCATTTATAAAGTCAACAAATATCCTAAAGCTTCATGTATGAAGGTTCTTTGGAGTGCACCCTTGCCATGGAATCAAAATCTGAAAGCTTGGTTCCGTGTGCCAGTCATCTCGAGACATTGAAAAGCATTTCAGGAGGAAACTGGACAATAAAACGTAAAAACAGAGGACTGGTTCATACAATAATTTCACAACCTGAATGCTTGAAAGACTCCAAAAGGTCTGTTCAAAAGTGACTTCAAATCTCAAAGGCACATTCTATGCACTGCAGAGCAGAGCACTTCAACAGATCCAAAAAAAAAAGTGTCAAAAGTTTAATTGGAAGTCTGTCATAGATTTAAAACCAAATATATTGTTGAATAAAAATGCTTTCCTTCATTTGACACAGAGAAAGGACACACCTGTTCATGAGTTAAGAGTGAATGATAATGAGATCAAAGAACCACCATAAATGAGAAGACATAAAAGTATAAAAGGTACAACAACAGAAAAAAAAACGAGCTAGAATGACTCATGTAGACCGAAACAAGGTCAAATTCTTGAACTGTACAACAACAGCAACAGAAAAAGGCCGAATTCCCTCTCGGCAGGTTGAGAGCTGAGCGTGGGGGCGGGGGGGAGGATAAGGGGGTGGGGGAGAGGATGAAAGAGACAGCACACAGTCTAACTCTCCCTTGGCGGATGAACCCAAACTGTCAACAACGGAGCAGCAGCTCACAGGCTGATAGGATGGCGGTTGATGCCATTGACCGTTACTCTAATACACCCCCCCCCCCCCGCCCCCCCTCCAGGCTATGGGGTAAGCCCCCATGAGGGACTGCCAATCACAGATGGGTCAACGGTAAATGTAAAGGTAATGGTAAATGTAACGGTAAATGTAAAGGTAATGGTAAATGTAAACGTAAATGTGATGGTAAATGTAAAGGTAAATGTAATGATGAACGTAACAGTGAATGTAATGGAGCTCTGGGCTTTGTGCTGTACTGTACCCTCCATTGCATGGAGTGGTAATTGCTCCAAAGAACATCTTAACCATCCATTTTATGTGGGTGGACAGCCTTATTACTGATAAGATACACCCAAGAAATGTCTACTAACGTGGATCAATACAGTCCAAGTTCATTGATTAATCTGTAGACATAAACTGCAGCATCAAATGTACTATTCAGTGCTGACTGTCTGGAGTGTTATTTAACCCTTTGTTAGACAGTCACAACAGCAGCATAAAAACAGCACAAAAACACTGTAAAAACAGAGCAACAGCAGCACAACATTGTTACGACAGTGCTTCGGTATAACAGTGACAATAGCAAAAAAAAACAGCATAACAACAGTGAAACAACAATGTAGCCTAACACCAGTGTAAAACAGCATAATGACAACATTGTGTGCAGCAATTAAACATGAAACATACTGTGTTTTAAAATTAATTCTTGGTTATTTGGGAGCAGTTAATGCGCTGTACAGACTGTTGTCTGTAGCTGTGTAGTTATTCTGATTCTGCACCACTATTGTGGGCGTAAATGTAATCGTGTTTTTTAATTCACAGGCTGTTGCTGAGCATATAGCCTAGAACAGGGGTGAGGAACTCAATCATACTGAGGGCCCACGTACGGAACTGTGACTCAAATCAAGGGGCAGGCATGTAGCACTATTATCAATATGATTTTTATTATTATTATGGAAACAAACATGCTCAGCAGCATTTTTAGTATGTCCTATATAACACCCCGCTCCAGCGTAGGAGCTCTGATATCTGTGCTGCTTCACAACCAGACCCAGGGTGAGATTACCATCATAGACCGGGGAGGGATAAATAATAACAGTGAATAAAATAATAAACTCCTTATAAGATAAGACTTTATTGAACCCCATGGGGTAACTTCAACTCTGCATTCAAGTCAGTTAGTCAGTTAGACCTAAACCTAGTTAGTTGAAGCTGGTTAGTCCTAGTTACTTAGGAACAGTGGGCAGCCACAGTGCAGCGCCCGGGGACCAACTACAGTTCTGAGACCAGTGCCTTGGTCAAGGGCACCTGCAGGAGTATACCTAACCTGACATGCATGTCTTTTAGTGGGGGAGGAAACTAGAGTACCTGGAGCGAACCCACACGAACACGAGGAGAACATGCAAATGCCACGCAGAGAGAAACCAGCCAGCTGGGACTTGAACCCGTAACCTCCTGGCAAGTCAACAGTGCTGACCACTGCACCACCGTGCTGCCATACAGCATGTGACGGACGGACTCTGTGTTTCAGTTTGCCACCCGCGCCCCAGGAGACGCCTCCACTCCAAAAAGAAAACTTGGGCCGAAGTCAAGTGAATATGAAGGGCGACCGTGACATAGCAAGATAACAAGGGCACGCTGGGCTGGGCGGCTAGACCTTGCGCAATGGCTCGCTGCATCGCAGGACTATGACTGCGCATGTTAGGCTGCACGCTGCATGCGTCTCCCTCCGTCGCATGCCACATGCATCTCTCTCCATCGCATGCGTCTCCCTCTGTTGCATGCTGCATGCATCTCCCAATGTCACATGCAGCATGCGTCTCCCTCTGTCCACTGCTGCACGCTCCTCTGCATTCGCTGCACGTCCCCAGCCCTGCCTCACTCGTCTTCACACTTATTATGAGATAATAAGGCCCTCCCTCTCGCTCCTGCACGTCCTGCGATGCCTGCATGCACTTCTCCACTGGCTGCAGCTGCGGCCCAATCCCAACACCTCCTCACCCATCTCTCTAAATTATTCATCCGCAAATGTGACCTGTTTCATAAGCAGGCTCGTAAGGACTTGCGATATTTACCGGCAAATAAAATGTCCAAATTCACACACACGCACACGCGCATGCACACACGCGCACACACACGCACACACACGCACACACACGCGCGCATGCACACGCACACACACAAACACACACATGAAATGAAAGTTGAATAAACACATGGCCCATCAGTAGAGTAGTATTCTGTAATTACTGTCACCAAGTTGGGAAGAAACAGTTAATTGTCCCTTCGGCGCTAGTTTTCTGAATGGGAAATGAGAACCGTTACGACCAAAACCTTAAATTGATGTGAGCACTGACGTTTAATTGGTTTGCCTTACAGCGAGGTGGGATGTGCTGTGAGCAGAGAAGACTCTAAACCTGGCAGGAGGACATTCCCGTGTCTCACAGCCTTTGAATAGCCAGAAAGGTATTAAAGGGAAATAAAGTCAGTCTGGGCTGGAGTGTAATGGGGTGTCAGATGGCCCCAGAGGGCACTTCCTGCCAAAGCCGCTGTTCTTAGAGCAGACTGGCCCCTCCCAGCCCCTCCCAATCCCCCCAGCCCCGCCCCCAGCACCTCCCAGCCCTCCCAGCCCCCCAGCCCCCCTCCCAGCCCCTCCCAGCGCCGCCAGATAAAACTTTCGCCGGGCCGGGAGCCCAAATGGAGAGGTGTGAAATTGGGCCTGGAGTTGATCAAGGGAAGGAGGGTTCAAGCAGAGTGCTGCCCCCCCCCCCCCAACTCCTCTGGACGGGAACAGGAGCATTCCGGATGATTCGCATACCAGGGTGTGCCTTTCCCAAATTTAGCAGAGGACACTGCTGGCTTAGGACGGGAACGCAGTTATGATCGGGGGTTTTTCCAAATTCAGCGGAGATAGAAAAGGAGATGACAAGTCATTCAAAAAAATAAAAATAAATAAATAAATAAATAACAAGTTTCCCAGTGTGCCGCTCAGAGCTCTCAGGACTGATGACAGGAAAAGAATCGGAAAGTAGCAGATTTGCCGCACATTTTGGAGAGCTTGCTGTGCTTTAAGATAATTACCCTGAAAGGTCTTTAAATATACATAATTTAATGACAACTTGTAATATTTTTGTCTACCCAAACTGACATGATGACAGGTTTTTTGTTTTAACCTGTAATTGACTTCAGATGTCCTGACCCAAAGCGGATATATTATTGCCGTGTTCTCGTACATTTTCTTGCTAGCTCATATCAGTCAGAATGGCACGTAGTGGTGATTTGGCCCAGCATACGTTCAGCACACTAAAGTACAGTAGCTTCCATCTGAACCCCAAACAGAAGAGAAGACAGGAATCTTGCTGCGCCACTTGAATGGCATCATAACACGTCCTTCATCAAACAGTGCTGTTTGTGTTCAAATCTGCCTGAAGACCGATTGGCCCCGTTTAGTCTTTAAAAACAGGGAAGTGTACTCTTTCCAGTAAGTAAGTGGACTGCATTTATATAGCGCTTTTATCCAAAGCGCTTTACAATTGATGCCTCTCATTCACACACCAACGGCAAAAGGCTGCCATCAAGGTATCAATCAGCTCGTTGGGAGCAAATACAGGGTAGGTCTCTTGCACACTTCGACACGCCAGGGCGGGGAATCGAACCGGCAACCCTCCGACTGCCAGACAACCGCTCTTACCTCCTGAGCTATATCACCCCAATGTAATGGAGTTGATTTTTCCCCCCCCACTCAACAGTTTGCAATTCATATGTTTAATTATATTCCTTCGGCTTGACGTGTGTTTATTTTTCAGACAAAAGCTTCATTAGAGGATCCCTTTGACTTTCTCATTTACAGAAATAAAAAACACACTATATTCTCTTCATGACGACTTAGAAATGCAGAAGCCCCCGTGGCAAAGGAAAACAAGGCGTGAACTCAACTTCAGGAGAGATGACAGAAACAGCGTGATGTGTGAATCCAATTACCTGCGGATATCAGCGCTCATTTCTCCACCTGGAAATTAAGGCTCTATCGAGCTCTGCTCTTTGGGCCTGTCGTCCTGCTGAAGGTACCGTGATCATCTTATTTCACCTGGGATCAGCCGCCAGTGACACTGAAAGTACCGTCGGCACTGAAAGAAGGAACAAGTCTGTGTAACACGGCACGCGACACGGAAGGTGTACAAGGGCAGTACTGTATGCACACGCTCAGAAAAGAAAGGTACGAGAAAGGGACTAAAAAGGTACAAATGCTTGCCACTGGGGCAGTACACTATAGACACATACAAACTGTACCCCTAGCCTTGTGTTTAATAATTCATTTCTACCTTTTCTGCTTGTAAAAGGTACTTGTTAGTACCCAAAGTACTGTATTGTACCTTTCAGGGTACATCTGGGAAATGTGTTCCTTAAAGAACACAAACGTACCTCCGCTGTACCTTTATTTCCATAGAGAAAACTGCCCAGCAGAGCATCTATAGTGAGGCTAACATAGGCTCTGCCATATCAGTGCTGGAGTTGGCTTTTACTCACTCACTGAATTCATTAGTAATATGAATATCAGTGCTGGAGTTGCTTTTACTCATTCACTGTATTCATACAAATATAAAGAAAGGCTTCTGCAGATTAAACACTGCTGTAACTATTATCCGGGCCTGTTCTGGGCCTGTTCTGGGTCGGTTCTGGGCCTGTTCTGGGCCTGTTCTAGGCCTGTTCTGGGCCGGTTCTGGGCTGGATCTGGGCCAGTTCTGGGCCTGTTCTGGGCCGGTTCTGGGCCGGATCTGGGCCCTAAGTCAGCGCTGCTGGGCCCTAAGTCAGCGCAGATCCGGCCCGGAGTTGCTGGCTATGAGAAGGGCACGGAGGGACGGATAAAAGCAGGCTCATCCTGTGAGGTATTTCTCTGCGGAGAGGTCACGGGGAGGTCAGCCGCGCCCAGCTGGACCAGGCCGCATTCCACCACGCGTCAGTGCGCCCAACACGAATCTCACACCTCACCACCCCCCCCCCCCCACCCCCCCTGCCCGCCTGCCCCCCACCCCCCACCCCCGAGACTGTGTCAAAGAATTACAGGCTACAGACATCCTCTGAGGTACCTCAGGATTTTAAAAAAAGGAAAAAAGAAAATCTGGCCTCAAAACGAGCTGTGTTCAGAGACACGGGGCGTCAATGAGAGGTCAACCCCACCCCCCCCTCACCCCACCCCCACACCAGCAGGTCTCTGGAGTGGACATAATCGAGGCATGTGCAAGGCAGCTTTGAATTATGGGTAAACTGTTGGACCCAGCTGTCAGATGTGACTGGAGGCAACAACGTCGATGAAACGTAAAGCTCACACAGTCTAACATGCTGCACAGTGCATCTTAAAAACATTCAGTCATTTCCCTAAAACTCTAACTGTTATTGGCAAAATGCAAAGCACTGATTATTTTTCATTTTTTAGAGGCACTATATATGTTATTTTGTTTATTTGTGAATACAGCCTATTTATTGTTAAAAACTCCTGGCAGTGTACATAATGAAGCTTACAGAGTATCTACAGATCTTAATGTTGCGCTGAACAGTCATAAGCACTGTTGCTATTTCTAGTGAGATTGCTCTGGCACCTCAGGTCTCCAGGGGCTTGAGTCAAACACAGGTTTTTATTACTTTTAATTTAAATAATTTAAAATGTGCTGGTGTTATGGAGGGTTTGATACAGCACCAGAAATATTTCACGTGAAATCCTGCGCACCATTCTCACACAGTGGCATAGATTCAATCTAGCCACAGAGCGCTCTGTCCTCAACTTGACCCGAATTTCAATAACAAAATTACGCCAGGATTCTTCTCATTCATTACTTATGCAGCATTATGAGTCGGAGGGTCAATAAACAAAATGAGAAACGTCCCATAAGCAGCAAAAGATGTAAAAAGGTACTTAATTAATTGCTCAAAACATTAAAGTCATTAGTATATCCAGCCACTGATTTATCAAACGCATTTAATCCTGTACACAATTCAGGCACTTGCCCAATGTTAAAATGAAAATGACTTTGGCCTTGTAATGGATCATAGTGTTTCATTCTGTAATAATACTGTAAGAAGGTACACTGTTAAATTAGAGGGAATGCCATTCGCCAAGATATACCTTCACTTTATAGGGTTTCTTTTTTTTATTTAAATGACAACAATGAGCACAGATTCCTTCCTCACAAACTCGTCTCAGCGTGCGAGCGCTGCTGGAGCTGGCGGTTCCTCCCGCCAGGGCTGTGCCAAATCTGCACTGCAGGCGTCTGCCGGAGGATTCATTAGCCATTTTTCTTTCTTTTTTTTTACCGGCTGTTTTTCTTTCTATTTTTTACCAGCTGTTTATCTTTCTTTTTTTTACCGGCTGTTTATCTTTCTTTTTTTTACCGGCTGTTTATCTTTCTTTTTTTCTTTTACCGGCTGTTTTTCTTTCTTTCTTTCGTTTACCGGCTGTTTTTTTTTTTTTTTTTTTTACCGGCTGTTTATCTTTATTTTTTTTATCAGCTGTTTTTCTTTGTTTTTTACCGGCTGTTTATCTTTCTTTTTTTTTACCGGCTGTTTTTCTTTGTTTTTTACCGGCTGTTTTTCTTTCTTTTTTTACCGGCTGTTTATCTTTCTTTTTTTTTACCGGCTGTTTTTCTTTCTTGCTTTTACCAGCCGGTCCTGGTGTTGACTGCCTGCCACGCGGCCAAACAGTCCGTCGGCAAATGCCAGCGGGGCCGAGGTGCAGCCGGCGTGCTCTGCCTGTCTGCTCATCGACTTCCTGACCTTCTGATCTCACATAAACAAACAAACTGAGTCTGGATACGCTTCTATAAGTCACGTGATCCACAGCGGTGCAGTGAGTAGCACTGTCGCCTCACGGCAAGGGGGCATCGAGTTCGAATCCCGATTTGTGTGCCCTGCAATTGACTGGTGAACTGTCCAGGATGTATTCCTGCCTATCATCCACAACCCCCCCCCACCCCCCCACCAAACCCTTACCATCCATTGGGTGAATGGACAACTGGTGGATTGATCCTCATCTCCTTAATTTAGCTAATTACCAATTATATCATCACAAATATTCCAGACACACTGTACAATTATTAATTTTCCACACTGGAGAGAAATCTACAATACCCAATATCATCTCCACAAAGCAGCCATTAACCAGGAAACAGACAAACTTATCATATTGGATATGCAGTACAAGTCTACCCACATGTAATATTATTTTAGGCAAAAGAACACAATATTTATCTCTGCTGAAAACTAATAGCCATGTTTTAATACTACTGTTTTTAAAGGTGGGAAATCTCTGTGGAGGGTTGCTTTATATTTGTATAAAACATTTTCTCTCATTATAAATTAAAATCTTCTGTAGACTAAAAGGTAGTCTGGACATAATTAATCCTCTTTCACCAAAAAGATGTTGCTGCAGCTAGCTACAAAGACCAATCTCTCGTCTCATTCATACAGCTACGTGGTTACACACTGTTTCATTCAAACAGCTGGTTAGTTAACTTGCTATCTTGAGTGCAGAGGAGTTTGAACAAAGCTGCTGAACTATACCTAGCCCAGGGATCTCAAACTCAGATCCCAGAGGGCGGCTGTGTCTGCTGGTGTTTGACGTGTTCCTGCACGTAATTGCTTAATTTTAAAGTCCCTGATTGGCTAAACAGTCTGAATGCCTTGTTCTCAAGGCCTAAATTGGCTGTTGATTGAAAAGAAGTTTGAGACCTCTGCGCTCGCCAAATGTACCTATATGCCATTACTAATAAGCTCCCTTCTTAATGATCGAGAAAGCTAAACTCAGGTACTCCATTTATAAAAAATCTCTCTAGCTTTCTACCCCTTGCACTTACGCAGTGTTTAAAAATTAAAATAGAGAGCTTCTGGCTATCAGCATCGATGTCTACATCAGCAGCCATCGACCATCACATCTTCAGCGCACAACAAATGCTCTTTGTCCTCCGGACCTCCGCGCCGTGCGCTTATTTTATTATCATCATGACATCAGCAGATCCATATTCTCAATCAGCTCGTTCTTAATCGCGCGCGCGAACGCCAGCGGCGTCCTTTTCGGCTGTCCTGTGGCCCGCTCAGAGATCAGGGAGACGGCTCACGAATGACATCACAACCTGCCCACTGCTGCTGAAAAACAGTGCAGAACAGTGCCACTGAGGCCCAAAGTCTCCAGCACCCAACGGCGCTGATCTTCGGAACGCAGTTAAAAACCATTTCACAGATTTGGTGAAGGTTATGATTAGCTGTAGAAACAAATACTAATCTGTACCAACCAGTAAATTTATACATGCATTTCTCTGTGTTTCCCCAACTTTAAAATAACAGCTTTAAGCCTTTTTTTTGTGTCCCCATGTGAATTTAACAGTGGTCTTATACAGAAGTGATCTGGGGCTGGTGTGTACGATACACAGATAATTAGCTCATTGATCCAGGGTAATTGCACGAAGCAAAAACCTGCGCATATGCTGGCACTCCAGAATAAAAGTAACTGGTCCTCACTTACTTAACCCTGTAAGCAGTGAGATCACAAACATGCGATTAGAATGTTCTTAATTAGATTTATTTGACAGGGACGATGCACATTAAGAACATTTCTTATGAAGCCCCAGAGTTAGGCCAGGGAGGCTAATTTTCATTTGTTGTCTCTGGGGTACATACAGTATTTTTTTGTTTTTTTTTGCTGTGGAAGGAAACTGGAGCACCGCAGAGGAAACGTACAGGCTAACACGTGGAGAACATGCGCCACAGGCGGAACCCGAAACCCAGAACCTCCTCCGTGCAAAAGCAACAGGGCTAACCATCGCCATCGCCAACTTAGCGGAACATTCCGACACAGAAGAAACAGCCACTGCTGGTGACAGCGAGCAACCGAGTTCTAGAGCTCTGGACTCGGAATGTGGAGTGAAGCATTCCAAAAAGAACCTGCTCTTCAGAAGGATGGATCCACAGTCCGTAGGGGAAGCTGTGTCAGGCAGGAAGCGAGGTCAGACAGGAAGCTACGTCAGGCAGGAAGCGAGGTCAGACAGGAAGCTACCTCAGAAACCCAGCGCTGATCTATAAACAGTGAGAGCGTCACAGAGCCGTCGCTGAATGAAGCGCAGCTGCTCGAAACAAAAGCAATCACAACACAATACCTGCTCCTCTCGGTTTCTTTCTCCACACACCTCCGCCCGGCTCTGTCACCCTGGAGAGATGGCTTCCCTGTACTCTAAATTGATCTCAATACGAAGCTCTCTTTATAGTCCGCTGAGTTTTTGGCACAGGGTCAAGTAATTGCGTACTTTTTCACAAATACTTTCATTTATGTAACTGAAGAGAGAGAGCAATTCAGCCGCAGGTTTTGGTTTCCACTACCGCAGCATTGTGTCTGTGAAACTGAGTGTTTCACCCGTCATCCAGCTCTCCTCTGTATCACAGCCTTCTCCAGGACTGCAATTTAATCACTTTTTTTATAACCTCTGGAAACCTCCCATTGTAAAGAGCTGTGAGACAACCCGTTTGTAAAGGATGCTATAGTAAAATAAAGATGTGGATGATTGTAGTCCATCTGTAGTCCATCTGTCTAATCCGCCTACTCCTTGTCAGGGTTGCGGGAGGTGCTGGAGCCTATCCCAGCATGCATTGGGTGAGAGGAAGGAATACACCCTGGACAGCTCGCCTGTCCATCACAGGGTACACAAACCATTCACTCACACACTCATACCTATCGGCAATATCCACTCTCCAATTAGCCTGCCTACATGTCTCTGGACTGTGGGAGGAAACCCGGAGGAAACCCATGCGGACATGGGGAGAACATGCAGACTCCACACAGACAGAAACCCAGAGGAAACCCATGCGGACATGGGGAGAACATGCAGACTCCGCACAGAAAGGGCCCAGGTCCTTCTTGCTGTCAGGCCACAGTGCTACCCACTGCACGCGTATGACTGTGACACAAAAATGAACTCGTTTTAAGGCAGATTTTATCATTTATAGTCAGTTAATCACTGAATGGAACACAGAGAGGAAATGACACTGGGGAGAGTGAAATAGCTGGAGTGACGTGGCGGTGGCCAGTCTGAGTGCCTCAGTAACACACAGCACCGCTGCGACTCATCACACACACCCCACTGCTACTCATCACACACACCGCACTGCTGTGACTCATCACACACACCCCCCTGTGACTCATCACACACACCCCACTGCCCCACACAGGGTCTCACGCGGACTCATCACACACACCCCATTGTGACTCATCACACACACACCCCACTGTGACTCATCACACACACCCCACTGCTGTGACTCATCACACACACCCCGCTGTGACTCATCACACACACACCCCACTGTGACTCATCACACACACCCCACTGTGACTCATCACACACACCCCACTGTGACTCATCACACACACCCCACTGCGACTCATCACACACACCCCACTGTGACTCATCACACACACCCCGCTGTGACTCATCACACACACCCCACTGCGACTCATCACACAACCCCACTGTGACTCATCACACACACCCCACTGCTGTGACTCATCACACACACCCCACTGGTGTGACTCATCACACACACCCCACTGCTGTGACTCATCACACACACTCCACTGCTGTGACTCATCACACACACCCCACTGCTGTGACTCATCACACACACCCCACTGCCCCACACAGGGTCTCACGCGGACTCATTAATGCCATTTTAACTGCAGTCCTCAAATATCTGCTAAAATATTTACCTCAAGGGACTTTTTTAGTTTTATAAACACCAGAAAGTGTTTATGTTTCCTGACACCCTGCATGAGTTGACAACCAATAATTTGTGTTTCTTATCACAATCCATTACCATTTCTTTTTTTTTTGCATTTGAAACACGAACACACACTCTAGTATTTTATTTTCATGGATAGTCACAACTCACAGCTGCGTATCTCCTAACACCAAGGGCACACAAAAAAAGACATAAACAAAAAAGAACTAAAAAGTCACAAAAGTTTTTCCAAGACTTCTACTCTATTTAGTCGGCTAGTTAGGCAAACTCAGACATGCAGTACTAAGGAATGTACTTTACCTAACTAACCAATTACACAACACCTTTAAACACAATTTTAGCTATTAGCTATTTCCTTTAAAATCATGAAACCTCAACTTATAGTTTAGTCAAATGTTTTTTTTGCATTATTTAGTAAGCAGCTAAAGCAATTTAAGGAAACAGGACTCATGTGTGAGCAAATCAACACTTTCAAAGAAAGCTGTTTAAGAGCAGAACGCTTTCCTTGACGACGCGGTAAGAAAGTTCTCGCGGCTCGTGTGTTTGCAGGCAGTGGGTAAGTAAACAGATCCACCTGTAGGTGCTGGTACATGTAACCCTAGGTCAATGTCGCTGTATGGCAGGGGTGGCCAGGGAGGCCGGGGAGGGGGGGGGGGGTTAAGCTAGGATGATTCCAAGCACCTTGACTGACAGGGGCACAACGTGAAATATTTTGATGGGGTCCAAAATCCCTGGTGGGACCCCTGTCTGTGGTGCAGAGGCCTTGTTGGGGCCCCTGTCTGTGGTGCAGAGGCCTTGTTGGGGGCCCTGTCTGTGGTGCAGAGGCTCTGTTTTGATGCTGAAAGTGTCAGGTTTACTCCGGCCTGAAATTCAGAGGAGACCGATGTCGAAAAATCATCTCAGGACGGCGACAGACGGCGGTTCTGCCCTGACAGCGCCAGGCCAGTGCCCCGGGACACCCCAGGAGGACCCCACTCTGTTTTCGGGGGCCCGCTGATAAACCTCCGTTCGGCTGGGGAACGGTAAATCCTCCCACTTTCACACCGCACGGAAATGCTAAATCCAGCGACGAAAGGGGACGCGGGGGCGAGGAGATGAGTCACACCTCTAAAAAAAGGTCACCGAGGCAGTTACTCTGCGGCCCGGCGTCCCGGCCAGAGACGCCCGCCTGTGCGCCAGGGAGCGTCGCGCGAGCTCCGGCTGTGAAGGACAGAAGAGACGCTCTTCTCCCCCAAACGGCTCCGGCTGTGAAGGACAGAAGAGACGCTCTTCTCCCCCAAACGGCTCCGGCTGTGAAGGACAGAAGAGACGCTCTTCTCCCCCAAACGGCTCCGGCGGTGAAGGACAGAAGAGACGCTCTTCTCCCCCAAACGGCTTCGGCTGTGAAGGACAGAAGAGACGCTCTTCTCCCCCAAACGGTTCCGGCTGTGAAGGACAGAAGAGACGCTCTTCTCCCCCAAACGGCTCCTGCTGTGAAGGACAGAAGAGACGCTCTTCTCCCCCAAACGGCTCCTGCTGTGAAGGACAGAAGAGACGCTCTTCTCCCCCAAACGGCTCCGGCTGTGAAGGACAGAAGAGACGCTCTTCTCCCCCAAACGGCTCCGGCTGTGAAGGACAGAAGAGACGCTCTTCTCCCCCAAACGGCTCCGGCTGTGAAGGACAGAAGAGACGCTCTTCTCCCCCAAACGGCCGTAAACTTCTTTATCGCGTGGCGACCATTTCGATTCGTTTCGTTTTGAATTAAGCGCGGCGCGTCTCCACGGAGACGAGCGAAGGGGAGCTTAAGGCCTCGCCGTCCAACCGGGGCCCACGGCACGGCACAGGCCCCGCCCAGTCTGCGCGTGACAACGCCAAACGTCCCGGGACAGAAGGATTTAAACAAGGGCGGGGGGGCATTCTACCATAGCTACAGCCGTTAAAACACCGCTGTCATGGGCGATTTTACAGGAAGCTGACTGGAGGGTCTAGCAGGCAGGAATAGGCACAGAGCTGCTCGTGGGTAAAATATAAGAGTAAAGCAGGCAAATGTAACATTTAATAAGAGGTCTCATTGACACCAGTTACATGAATAAATCGATTAATGAAGACAAGAAAAAGCATTTAAGCTGAGGAAATGGGGTGTGGGATGACATATATATACAAAATAATTAGCACAAGCTCATTTCTAGTGCCTGATTGTGTTTCTGATTGAGTTTAACGCATTTTAACGGACTCCATGCGTGGCTGCATGCAGATGGGGGCCAGCTGCAGCTGTAAAATGCGGGCATGCGGCGGACGTGGCTGCAGGGCTGCGGCTCGTCCTGCGATCTCGGGTGGCCTCATTAACCGCTCCTGCAGGAGCTCGGACCTCCAGCCCTTCACCTTCACAGACTGGGCCTGACAGCCAGAGCTGCTCTGCCCACAGACAGATCAGAAAACACTCAGAAACACTCCCATACCCTCAAATGTCAGAACCTAGCAGTGTGCGTGCGTGTGTGTCTGTGTGTGTGTGTGTGTGTGTGTGCGTGTGTCTGTGTGTATCTGTGTATCTGTGTGTGTGTGCATGAGTGTGCTTGGGTGTGTGTGAGAGAGAGAGAGAGAGAGAGAGAGAAAGTGACTGAGAGAAAGCAAGAGAATGAGAGAAAAAGAGAGAGACTGTGTGTCTGTGTGTGTGAGACAGAGAGAGAATGAGAGAGTGAAAGAGAAAGACTGTGTGTATTTGTGTGTCTGTGTGTGTGTGTGTGCGCGCACGTGTGCATTCAGTACGTGAGAGAGTCACACGTCTTCTGTGCCACAGCATCTTCCTCCCTCCATTTGCATTGCTGCATTGTGGCTCTCTCGTTGGGAAAGGGCAAAAGAGCGTCCAGGGGAACGTTCAGGGGAGTGGCCAGGGGAACGTCCGCATAGCAGCGCTCCTCTTCCAGGAAGCAGCCTGAGGCCGGCCGGTTACGGCCTGGAAAGGTCAGAGAGATACGGGCTCCCTCTCAGCTGCTACCCCTGAGCCCTCACCGCTTCACAGGTGGACCTGCGGCGGAGGAGATAAAGCTCCTGCGCTTTTAATACGGAGGGTTGCGGGCTCAAATCTCAAGTGTGGGCAAATCCAGAATGGAACAAAAAGGAAGTGCATCCAATGCTTTCGCGCCCGGCTCCAACTGTCAAAGTGCCCCCATGTGACCCAATCAACAAAAGGGCACCATCTGAGGGAATGTAGCATATGGCCAGCAGGGGGCGTCCCTGTAGGTTTTTCTCATAAAGGGAGGGTGGGATGGGGGATGTTTCTTGGGTTTAAAACATTGGAACGCGAACTGAAAAGGAAAAAAATAAATACAGAGCCGGCTCTAATGTATTGGTGGCCCTAAAGAAGACGTAACCGAGGGCAACCGGTTGCCAACTGGTGGGGGGGTCGTCCATGAGCACAGACTGGAGAACTGGCGAAAGAACATTATCACCAAAAAATACCTATTCACATCCTCAAAAGTCTGCACAACTACAACGTCATTCTAAAAAAATAAATAGATAAAAAAAACATTTAAAAAATAATTTGAAGCCGAATTGCGCCGCCCCTCATGCGGCTGTGACCCCACATGACCGCGTGGGACGCTTGCGCCGCAGCCGGCTGTGAATAAACATTAAAATAAATACAAAAAAAACAAAGAAACCTAAATGGTACAACAGCTTGGTGGGGCGCCTCGCCCCACTGAGGGAAAGGGGCCATTTCGGCCATAATAGTTTTGCGATTTGTCATCGACTTTGAAGATCAGTGGCTGCCCATGGGGTGGGGGGTGTGGGGGGGGGGGGTGACAGGCGGGACACTCTGCTGTGATTTACCCAGGGGTCCCTGTGTGACCCATTTTATCTCTGGGGATACTGCTGTACCATCCTTCAGCAAGGTCACACCCAAAAACCCGAGCACCTCAGCGACTGCCCAGTCAAATAAACGCACACACACAGGGTCCTAAAACGCAGCATTCTGTGCAGCGCGCCGGGTGGAGGAGCTGCGGTTTATGTAACGGCAATAACTCGGAGAGATGATTGCATCACGCAGCTCGGCTCAGGCAGTTATATTTACTGTGCGGTTTTGTGGCTTTGCGCTTTGAACATGGAGATCGACTAAACTGATCCTCAATTCCCAGAGTGAGGGTAAACACCCCCTTCCTCGCTGATGTGTACTCTTTTATAGCTCCTAGGGTACTAAACCAACACCACTTAGCAACTGTTGACCTAAGCAAGTGTTAGTCTGCACTCATCTCGGACAGATTAAGATCCAGAAGCGCTCGAATCCTATTTTACTCAGGTAGTCACGGCCAGCGGTATCCAGAGGGGGGATAAAAACAAGCCTGTAAAAAAAAATAAAACTTTATGAACTTCACCCTGCACCAAGTATATGATTGAAAATGAAACCATTTCCTGCAGGAGTGAGTCTGAACATGACTCAGGTATTGCAGGATATTATCCCACAGCCAGGTCAAAACGACGAGAGGATCGGATATAATGGCCCTCCGTGCTGAACTGAAAATGGAAAAGAACTGTTTCACCCATTTTGACTAAACTGATCCCTTGTGAAACAATAATGAAGTAAAAAAAAAAGTCTACACTACTCAGTTTTTCAAGTGTCAATTAAAGTATCTAAATTACAACCGGTCAGAAATATTAGAAAGGGCTGCATGTATGCATAATCCTGTATGCTCAAGTGGCTCAAGTGCTTTTGTGTAAATTGGCCTACTGTAGATAAAATGCCCCCTGCAGGGAATTCTGGTATACTTGCTAGACGCTGCGGGAGTACCTGCTAGACACTGCCATTCTGCTGACAGGTGGAATCGATATGAACCCAAATGTGATCAGCAGAAGCCCATATGTGTAAGAGCACATCATCCCGTGCGATTGCGCTGTAGTCTAGTTTAGCTATTTCCTTTCTACAGGTTCATCAGTACCACAAAACAATGAGAACAGACAGTAAAATGAGGTTACTCGACCAAAAAAAAAGACCTCAGTGACACTTTAGTTAATTTGAAAGACCATAACAGAAACACATTATTGACCTGCCTTACAGTAAAAGTGACCACATAGCTGAATGTCAGTCTTCTGCAGCCAGGTGCTTTATGTTAGTGTACTGTAACACTATGTCACAGGAAGAGAAGAACTCTGCTTTGCAGACCTGTCTGTCTGCACCTACTGTACTCTGAATGACAGAGGGAAAAGTAGTGATTATGTACATAATTATGTATGTTTTTAATATCTTCAAGAGCTCCTGCTAACTCCACAGCAAAAGGAGCAAAGAGGTTATTGATGAATACAAGCAGACCTAGATGAATCATAATAATAATGATAATAATCATAATAATAATAACTTTCCTTAACAATGCACAGCATTCTGCTGGTATCTCTTATCTTGGGTGACCCGAAGTTACCATCATCCATCTGTTTTTTTTTTTTGTTTTGTTTTTTTTACCAGGGTCCGCCTTACAGAGCATTCTCGCTCTCTCTCTCTGCACTTTACACTGCAAATGAAAATGTGAGTCAGATTGCAACACTTGCTCTCTTGCTTTTGATTTTCATAAGGCAGAAGAAAAGCTGTTAGCAGCAGCAGTCCTCTATGCTCCTGCGCGGATGACTGGCATAACCTCGGTCCTTATTAATAACGCGCGCCTCAATAAGCAGCGGGGTGCCGATGGAAAATTGTTCTAATTACAGACGAGCCGAGAAAAGTCTTTCACCGAAAGTCCTGAGTGTTACTGTACTGTGTGTGCATCTCACACACCTGAGGTCAATACTTCAGCTCACTGAAATCACTCACAGGGGAACATTTATTTATTTATTTATTTATGGTGATTTTGTGTTTAATGTAGATTTAGCAAAAGGTTTTATTTATTTTATGTTTTATTTTAGCTATTTCATTGTGAAACAGCCAGAAACAGCTGTCGGAGGAGGAGGAGGAAGAGGAAGAGGAAGAGGAGAAGGAGAAGGAGAAGGAGAAGCAGAAGGAGCAGAAGAAGAAGAAGAAGAAGAAGAAGAAGAAAGCTGGGATCTGGGGTTTGGGTAATGTCTTTACGGGCCTTCCAAACAGCCTGACAGCTCTGCAGACATGTTCTGATTGTAAATAAAATAAAATAAAATGATGCCATTACCTTTCAGTGCTTTCAAAGGAAATAGCTGAGCATTTAATTTACTGGTCTTAAAGTATGCACGTAATTAATTACTGCTGTTTATGAAAACCGCAGTCCCCAGATAGACCACACTGCCTGATACACTGCTACACCCATCTGCACTGTCTACAAACTTTATGAAACATCGCTCTAACGGCAACAAAAAAACGAAAAAGGGCATGCTGGTCCCCAGCTACACCCGCTCATGTAAAGTATGCACTGATATGATTTTCCCAGAGGCTTTATGATACATCCGGTCTCCTTCGCTCTTGAGTGCTCCTAAAAAAAGCTGAGACATTTCAGACATTACAGTTAACCATAAAATAAAAAAAATATAGAAAAAACGAATTTATTGTTTGGAGCCATTGCGGTTATAAATACTGTTTTATGTTTGCCTCCCACATTCCCTACAGGTAAGTGGTGATACATCAACACAACAATTCAAAAGATATAAATACATTTACATGAAAAGAAACGACCACTTTTAAGGAATTACGCAAAGAATAGCGTAATTCTTTTGCTGCAGCTAAACTCGTCTTACATAGCGGAAAAACTAGCCGTTCATAACGGCTAAACTCGCCGTTCGTTCATAGAGGCTAAACTCGTTTTACATAGCGGCTAAACTCGCCGTTCATAGCGGCTGAACCTCTAAGTCAGTATTCTAGAACTCCGTTGCTTTCAGTCGCCAGCAGTGATTGTGACATCAGCGTTAGAATTTTCAGTTTTGAACACTCCAATCGCACATTTGTGATCTCACATCCTGTGACGCAATGTGTACCCCATCCTAGCACTGTAGGTCTTAACTGTTTATCTGGAGTGTTTGAGTGACATGATCTGCACCCCAGGGGAGCACAATTAAAGTGTTAATGCAGTTACAGTGCGTACATAGTCTGAGGGTCTGATTGGCTAATTAAAAGTGCCTGTGACAAAGAGCATAAAAGCCATTTTCCAGCTTCCCACAGGAAGAGAAGACTAATCATCACCTCATGACTCATTTAGCCTGAAAGACTCAATCAGCAACAGGGTCGCAATCAGGCTTTCTCGCGTGCGATTGGTCAAAGGTCACAGTTCCTGTGCCCATTACAGCCGGGAGCAGAGTTGACAGACGCTATCAGTGAACGTGCCAACAGAGTGTCAGCGCAGAAATGGGATTCACCTGGCGGGGCTGCGGTGTCAGCCCTCCCTGCTCCAGTGCGGACGAGCCGTCTGCGCTGGGGAACGGGCCGCACAGGTAATTTTTCAATCAGAACACCTGAATGCGGTCATGCTGCGGGTGAGGTGAAGCCCATTTGTTCCCCTGCACTGAGGTGAACCACCGACCCACCTTCAGTCACTTCCACACAGTGTCATTAGATAAAGCACCGGGTAATTCAGAGTCCCCCCCCCCCAGACAGCCGCTTTGATGCTGGGTGTTGAGTACAAAGTGTCCAAACAGGAACTAGGTGTGGTGAATTTTTCCGTTTTATCCACGGGTAAACACGTCGGCAGAATACCAACAACTATCCTGTAAAAAAAAAAACTCCTGTGTGTCTCCGGCAGGGTGAACCACGGACTCTCCAAACCTGACATTATGCACTGCAGCGAAATGGCAGAGCAAACAGAGCAGGATTTACCGAGGATCTGAGAGAAAATCTAATTTCTAAAAAATGACGTGTGTCCCATTTTCTGTCACTGGCCCTCTATCTCTGCGAGATTATAAAATTTCTCCAAAAATGAAAAAAAAAAAAAAAAAGTTTCTAATAATATTGCACTTCACATTGTGAAGGGGCCCATCCATTACCAGATGCATACATACTACAAAACATCGTGAATTAATTATCGATGCCCGTATAAGGGATGACGTAAAGGCACGTTGCACGGGACCAGCCTTACCCCACAGGCCTTACCCCGTGTGTGTCCCTGTCCTGGCACAGTAGGTGTTAATCACACGGCAGCGCTTATAAATAAAGTCCCTTTAGCCGCACGGCGCGTATAGAGAGGTGTTACCGAGAACAATTTACAGAATTCAAAGCAAACCAAGTATTTATTCCTCCTCCCCTGTAGCTTTACTCAGTGAATGTGATGGGGGGGTTTGGGGAGGGGGGGGTGCGTAAAGATGATTATTAAGTCCATGAATCAGCCCCCGGTGCGTGACAGCGGGGCGGCGTTTGAGTAATCCCGCCGGAGCCCTCTCTCTGATAGTCGGCAGGAAATATGAACGCGGCGGCGGCGCATTACTCTCAGCATAAGCATATTGTTAGGGAGATTAATGGCTGCCACACGCACACACGCGCACACACACGCACACGCGCACACACACACACACACACACGCACACACACCCACACACACGCACACGCACACACACACACACACACCACACACGCGCACACACGCACACACGCACACGCCGCGCGACACACACCACACCGCACCACACACCGCCACCACGCCGCGCACACACGCCACACACACAACATCGCACGCACACGCGCACCACGCACACACACATCGCACACCCCATACACGCGCACACACACGCGCACACACACGCGCACACACACGCGCACGCACACGCACACGCACACGCGTGCAGGAGTGAGAGCTGATTCGCTCTCTGATATCCGTGCCCTGCGTATGCAGAACTCTCAGAGACGCACCGTAGCCAAGGGGGTGGCGGTTTGGGTTTGAACCCCCCCCCCCCTCCCCCGCCCCCCTGCGGTTGGTCGATAATCTCTTCTTTCATTCCAAAAGTGTGTTGGTTTGGATTTTCAAACCCGCACCCCCCTCCCCATAAACCGACCCCCAAATGAATTCCTGCTTGTGTCCCTACATACTGCTAAACTCAGCGTACATTCACACACATCCACGGCTTTGGAAATGTGTTTTAATAACATAATGACAATTTTCCCCAGCAACTTCACAGGGCTTACTAGCAAAATAAACGCATTTAGCAAACTGCACAGTGGCCACAGAATCCGACATTCATGAAATAAAACATCCATCCAGTTTCTGTGAGGTTAAAACATTTTGAATGTGTGTTTGCAGGGATAGCAAACGCGCCCACAGAAATGAACGTCTTGCAATTCAGGTGGCAGTTAATGGGACTCCGCTGGGTTTTATCTGGGCTTAAAACGCGGCCGCTAGACCCCAGGGGATCACTGCGGCAGGCTCTGTAAAACTCCGGCAGATGAAGGTTTAAAATGCTGACAGAAACGCTGCGTGTTGACACTTATCCTCAGAAGGTCCTGGCGGCTTCGAGCTCTGACACGGACGTATTCACGATCTGTTTGAGCTGGTGCTGAGGAACGACAATTACAGCAGTCACAAAGGACATAACCTGCTTCACGCCCGTTAAAAATAAACACGCTCTCTAAAATGCGTTTTCTGGGATCGTAGATAAGTAAAAGCGTGTGACTGGATGTGCACTGTTTTTCTAAACCCATTTCGAGGGCGAGTTAGGGAACGCACAATTGCATTGTAATTTTAATGAATCCATCAAACTGCACAGCGGTTTAAAGAGAGAAAAAGAAGCGCCTTGCAAGATTTTTTACGGTTTTGCCTGTTTGCCAAACGCTTCTCTCTGGAGAGGGCAGAGGGCCCGGAGCAGTCTCGGGCATTTTTCTCCCCTCCATCACTCATTTTGGATGTTTTCTGCGCGGGGTGGAGGATATCGTCCTCCCTCCGGGAGTTATTTCAGTTTAAAATCATTGATACTGATTACTCGCGGCTGTCATATTGATTTTTAAGATTTATCGTGGGCATGGCTTTTGCACAGAACCCCCTTCCCTCCTCTCCTCCGGTGTCGGGACTGGGAGTCGTTTATAAAGCTCTTCCTCAGACAGGGCCCTGCTCTGCGCTGCCACCCTGCTGTTACCGTGGCCACACCCCCAAACCACCGGGGTTTCCTGGGCTGACTCCCAGGGGAGCAACGCCAAGTGCGGTGCTCAGGGTCAATGCGGGCCCTACACCAGCCGTTTCCATGGTGGGTGGTGCAACACTAAGTGGGATGCGAACGTCTTTATAAATATTTATTTATTTATTTATTTAACCGGGGTAGTCAGACTGACATCTCATTTGCCAGTGAGCCCTGGAGCCTGCATGTCTTTGAACTTCATTACGCGGTCGGGAAGCTCCTCGTACCTTAAATGCTGCTGTTCAGAATGCCCTCTAAGTTCAGTTAGGTCAGTGGCAGCAGCAGATAATAACCCTTTTTGGTGTGAGGTCACAAATGTGTGATTAGAACGTTCTTAACTGAACATTCTAATGCTAATGTCACAATCACTGCTGGTGACTGCAAGGAGTAGAGTTCTAGAACACTGACTCAGAATTTTGAGAAAACGCATTCCAAAAAAACCCACACACTGATCTTGGATCAGGGAACCAGAGAGCCTCCCCCACAGCGATGACCTCTCTGTGACCTGAGTCATGTGGGAGAGCAGCGGGGTCTAGGGAGAAATATTACAGTAACAGCCAAAGCCATCGAGGGCTAGGTTGTCAACATAAGTATTGTTCTGCTGTTGATATATATATTTTTGGCTTATCCATCACAGGAGACTTGCTCTATCTTCCCTCTCCCTTTCTTTCTCTCTCTCTCCCTCTGCCTCTCCCCCCTCCCTCTCTCTCTCTCTCTCTCTCCCTCTCCTCCTCCTCTCCTCCTCCCTCCTCTCTCTCTCTCTCTTTCCCTCTCCCTCCTGTCTTTCTCGCCCTCTCTCTCTCTCTCTCTCTCACTCTCGTCCTCTCTCTCTCTCTATCCCTCGCCCCCACCCTCACATCTCTGCCCTGGCTTGCTGTAGCATGGGTGTAATAGCTGCCTCTCCTGTCATCCTGGCTGGGCTCAGGCTCACAGGGAGGCCCTGTCCAGTAAGGGGATTACCATTGATCAGCGACTGTGGCAGTGAGAGACCAACAGGGGGAAGGCTGGGCTCCGGGGCTGTGGGGCTGTGGGCTGGGGCTCTGGGGGTCTGGGGCTCTGGGGTTGGGGGTTTGGGGTGTGGGGCTTGGGCTCTGGGGACTCTGGAGTTGGGGCTCTGGGGTGTGGGGCTTGGGGGTGTGGGGTTTGGGGTCTGTGGCTCTGGGGTGTGGGGCTTGGGGTTGGTGCTCTGGGGCTTGCCTGGGGACTTGGGGTTTGGGGGTTTGGGTGCTCTGGGGCTCTGGGGCTCTGGGCCTGTGGGACTCTGGGGGTTTGGGGCTCTGGGCCTGTGGAGCTCTGGGGATCTGGGAGTCTGGGGAATCCATCGCAGACAGCGCCCACATCCAATGCTCACGCCTGTCCTCCAAACACCTAAAACATTCTGTGTTCTGAGCAAAACTCTCTCGGCAAGTGTGAACCGGACGTTAGTATCACCGACATGTTTTCACTTCGTCTGCTGGAGTTTAAGATTTGTTCTTTGCGTGTATAACGGCACAGCTGGATGAGTGAATGGCCCAAAGCTGGAATCGACATTATGTGACCCGTCATAAAGCAACACGACAGGGATGGGCTCCACGGATATGGCGGCTAATTAGAACGAAAATGGAAAATTATAAAAGACCGACTCGGCTGTTGACCCTGCGTTGTGGAGATATCTGTTTAATGAAAACCAGGAGAGCGCTCACAACGTGAAGGATGCCTCCAGCAAATAATTTCTTATACTAATGATGTGCTCATTTTAAATAATTGAATTTCAGAGTCTATATGGCAGCTGTCAAAGCAGTGTAATTAAGAAAATTTCCTACTCCAGTGAACTCTGGAGAGGAGTGTTATGAGCGCGGGAGCCATCACGCGATAACTTCTAATATTCATCGACACGGCAGACCGACCCGCCGACAGATCGATCATCGGCAGATCATTTCACTTTCCCTCATAAGTGCATCTCACTGATGTATGACACTTTCACAAAGTATACCCCCCCCGGCGGGTACTACACCTCACCACTGAAGGAAAAGTTCCATAAGAGTTATGAAATTAATATGGGAGACGTGAGTGGATCCATTGGCTGCCATTGTGCGCTGCCATTAGTGACCGTTAGTGTCCCGCCATCCCATAATACACAGATGTTGATGGAGAGGCGACAGTGTGGTGCCCTTCAGTGAAAAGTGCTCTTTATTCTGGACCCCACGGCCAAGGCCAGCAGCTCTTATGACGGCAGCGGATGCTAATTAGCAATCACGCGCACCCTTATAAACATGTGCGCTCGCGCTACACTGAGCGGACATCCCAAGAGCCGCAGAACGCATCGCCCCCTTAAGAGAAACAAGGGCTGTTTGCACAGAGAATGCTGAGAGGAAACTACAGAACAAACCACGGCTCAGGACTGCTTCTAAAATGGGTGCGTGCTGGAGGAAGACGACGTGTTCAGATGGAGAATAAAATATGAAGACAAAAAGAACAACCTATTGCTTTGCCTTTTGGGGTTACCCTATCAATAATGAGGAAGCCTGAATGCAGAGGCAGGTAGAGGGGCTCCTGGGTCACAGAGGGCAGGAGCAGGTAAAAGCGCAGGTAAAAGCACAGGTAAAGCAGCACACAGGTGAGTTCAGTGAAGGTGCTCAGCTAATCGGGACTGACAGCATTGTTGCCTTGGTGATATCAGCGTTCCGTGAAAGAACAGTTGCATCTTAAATCAAGTGCACTGAAAAATTCAGGAAGTCATCTCACTGGTGCATGTTTGTGGAAAAACAACGAACAGATGTTTGCAGTCAGTCTGCTTTATGAATAATGCTAATATGCTGTTAATACCAGAAATATAATTAATTGTTATTTCATTTGGGAATTAACTTTCAAAAGGCAAAATATATAAATATACAGTATCACACAGTATAATTTACCAGTGCATACTGTATGTATCCACTGGCAATACATTAAACCAAGTAGCCCTTGTATTGTGTATTTTATAAATAATACCTGTAACTGTAGATATACCGTTGTAAATTCAGTCTTGCCCTCAGAGGCAATGCTATTCAAGACGGCGGCTTTGAGTTCTAATACAGCAGCTCTGACGTGTCAGGATGACGTAATGAATTACGGTGCAGTTATTATTATTCCCACACAGTAAACATGTGCACACACGCATCCAGCAGCGCTGCGACCGAGCACATCAAAGCTTTCTGTTCTCTGATGGAATGTTCCGGATGGAAGACAGAGCTGATTGCAGATGGGGTTGGGGGGGGGGGGGGTCAGTGGGGAGGTGGGGGCTGGTCTTTCATCACGGATCAGCGACACTCTTTCTTATAAACTTTTTATTTCATTTCTTTATTAATCACAGAGATGCTGTATTGAAAGAGAGCGTGTACGTCTGAAAGTTAAAGTCTGTGGTGCAAATGCCAACCTGCCGGTGTGCCCGTGCCGGTGTGCCCGTGGTGGTGCCTGTGCCCGCGCTTTTGACAGGCAGATTTGTCACCGTGGCATGCGGCGCGACTGGCGGAACTTTGATGAATTTCGGGGGGCAGAGGGGGGGGGGTGTTCGGCAGGGGGGAACACACGACCCTGCCCCGCCAGCAGGCCGCTCTGTCCTCTCTGGCCTGGGGGGCTCCAGGAGCGCTCCTTTAGGCATCAGTGGGCTTAGAGTCGCGCGAGTGTGCCCTGCGGGCGAACGAGGCGACATTCTCTCTCTCCTCCCCGAGATCACACAGGCCGCTCTAGGGCCGCTGCACACACTCAGTTATTACAAAATAAATAAATTAATATTTCCTTCCATCCCGTGTTGATATTTTCCAAAGGGCGAAAATGTCAAGAGTCATCTTTCTCGAAGCACAGCGTGACCCTTTAAGATGGAGAAGTGCCCTGCAAGAGTCTCCAATTTGTCAAAAGCACAGACACACAGACACACGCAGACACGCACAGACACATACACACACACACACACACAGACACACATACACACACGTACACACACACACACAGACACACACACACATACACCACACAGACACACATGCGCACACACACACACGCACACACAGACACACGCGCACACACACACACACACGCACACACATGCACAAACAGGCGCACACACATGCACACACACACACACGCACGCACGCACGCACACACGCATGCACACACACACACATATATACGCACACACACACACAGACATGCACAAACAGGCGCACACACATGCACGCACGCACACACACGTACACACACACGCACACACATGCATGTGCACACATACACACACTCACACTCACACACACACAGGGTTTTACATCACTGAGTTTTTGCTGTTAAGTTCATGTTTTTTTTTTGCATTCCTTGCTTTGTGTGCCGCTGTGTCTGTTTCCGTCTCCCCTCCAGGTGGAGAGAATGATGTCACTTCCCCTCGCGGGGATCCTGGTCGGAAGAGGCGTGACGAGAGGAGGCGCTCGCCGCTGCCTGGCAACCCTCTCCAGGAGACGCACGCCGCTGGACATCGCCTGGCAACCAGACTGAGGGATGCGTGACGCTGCAGACTGTCACGGAGTGCCATTATAAAACAGGTGCAGGACTATATACTGATAATCTTTTTACATTACTCCCCAATCCACTGTCCGCTGCCTACTGAGTGTCATCTGCTTATCCTGACAACACTGTCAGCTCTGCGGTAACTTTTCCTTATAACATGATTGCAGCCTGTGTTACTTATTAGTTATTTTTAAAAAAATTTCGGGTAAGAGTGCAGGTTGTCAGTGATTATTAGGCTACCCCAAATTCCTACTTCGGAACATCAAAGAGGGACTGGAGGTTGTGTTTTTGGAGCACGGAGGAGCATTAACCACTCCGGTGAGGGTTCCAGCTGTCCACTGGCTGCCCAGTGAGCCTCTGAACCTGCACTGAGCCTGTATATATGCTTTAAACACCTCTAGGACATATATAACTCCCCGCTTTGCTGTATAATAAACACCTGCTTGTTTTTTATACATCACTGTGTGCTCAACTGGGTCCTTTTTTCAGGCTGTGGTTATTGTTGAAGTGGCTCAGTGTTACTTTCAATAGTGCACACCTGGTTATTGTAACGCAGGTGGGTTTCAGAACGTGACACACACAAACACCCGCTCACTCACTGGCGCGCGCACGCACGCGCGCACGCATACAGACCACGTTTTCACATTGTACTGAAGAGGGGACACAGATTGCGGTTCTGGTCAAGAATCAGGTGGAATTAAATGTGTTCGTTGATGAAATATTTGAATCATCCTTAAAACGGACAGCTCACTGAAGTTTCCCTTAATATTTCCCGTAAACGCACGGCCCCCTGCTTGCCTGTGTCAGTTACACAGTCAGGTCTAACTATTCTGCGGGCGAAGGGTTACGCAGATTGCTGCACACGGAACTCGAGTAAGCATTTCAGATAAGGCGGAATAAATAAAAACAGCTCCGAGTAACAAGGTCCTTTGGAATAATGAGTCGCAGACCTTGAAGTAGCTGAAGGAAATTTCCAGTAATTTATGCATTTCTCGGAGGACGGTTCCCCGAGCCGCGGAGCGAAGGCACCAATGCGACGATAAGAACAGAATCCGCCGTCTTAACCCGCCTAATGGACCGGAAAACAAATAAATGACTATGTGACGACGGGAAAATAAAAATGAATTAACGCGGCGGAGGTGTCAGGTAATGAACCCTCGCGCGAGCCGCCTGGAGACGCGACCACTTTTACAAGACGGTATTTACGACTGTAATCTCCCGAGACGCCCGCTTCCATCTGCGTTGTTTTAACTCCGCGCCTTGAAATACGCCGGCACTTTGAAAGCTCCCGGCTCGCTCGCGCACAAAGGAAATAACGTCTATTTTGCGCCGCAGTGTCAACGGAAGTGTCACCTGATTGAAGAAGTTTTTTAAAGTTTGGAATTCTGTAACATCGCAGAAACGCCAGTCACCTGGGATCCACAGGTGTGGGAATTGCAGGAAACAATCGTACCCTGTTTTGCATGCTTCTTTTCACTATTGTATCTTCCAATAACAAATAAATGGACACTGTTTTCTTTTTTTAAATTTATTATTCTTTTTTTAATACGGTAATCTCAAAAGCACAGAAATGTCTGATGTGTTCCCGGATGCACCGACGCAGCCTTTGGGCTGATGCGAAGCTTGAATATAGTTGCAAAAAAATCGTCTCCGCTTTCAAAGAACCGGCCCCCGCAGCTCAGAACAGAAGGCCTGTCACTCAAATTCTTGACAATTCTCCCTCCCGGCGGAAAGGTGTGATTTAGGCAGTCAGAGGGTTTTATATAGAACCGCCTGTCACTCAGGAATCCGCTTGCATCACTTCTGACAGTTTTACACAATATTACATAGTATGCAGACCACATCAATAACAATACAATTAGTTAATTATTAGTTTGTGTCCTTGTATATTTATATTTATAATGACACCATTGATAAATGCGGATAGATTTGCGTTTGAAATAACCGCGCAGAGCCCCTGTTTCCTATTCAACATTCCGTCCAAGACTGCAGTCGCGCAAAAATGACCGCCACATAAATACATAAATAAATAAACTAACAATGAACTGGAGTACGTGGGGAACGCTGTGCCAGGAACGGGTTCAAACTGGGACTATTTCAGGCGTTCACATCATGAAGGGAAAACAGCCATTTTCCATACAAAAGCCCAAGCTCTCAGAGTCACGATTAGACGTACAGTGCGGAAGAATAACCAGGGAGTTTGATAAAGTTTCAGTCAGGGACTGAACACAGCCGTTACCCCGACTAGGATAAAGCAGCAGCTAATGACCCCTGCTACTCCACTCCACGATTTAAGCAGTACCTTTCGGCAGGGAGTGAGCTGGGCTGGTGGGTTCTGATGAATGCAGTTAGGGTAATTGAAAGGGAACAGCTCAAAGCTGAAATGGAAACCCTACCAATCTAATCCTTCAGACAGAGATGGCAGTGATTTAAAAAAAAAAACCCACATCAAATTTTCAGTTGCACAGTTTATGGGTAAAATCTAACTTTCATGATATCCTTTCATGAACTTTAAAACTTTGTCATTCAGAACATGTATTTGCAAAGAATGACTACGGGTCAAAATGCAAAAAAAAAAAAAAAACACATAGTTGTCACACATTGAATATTTCAAACTAAAGTAGTTTATACCCATAAATTAATAATAAACATAACAACGTCACTCAGGAAGGGTTCACCAATCAATATTTGGCAGAGTTACCCCGATTCTTTCAAAAAATATGGGGTGGTCTTTTATTTTTTCCGAAGGCGTATAACCAGTTTTGAAATGTCATCACAAGCCGCTGGCATAACTTGTCACAAACAAGCTGGGAATTCGTCCCGATATCCCTTTGGAGGCCACTAGCGACTTACAGTGAGCTCGCGAACTTGTCACCGGTGCCACGTAATGATGGCCGTTGCCGTTGACGGCGACGGCGCAGACAGGGAAGTAAATATACTCTGCATCCAGACGCTGTTTACATTGATAGAGTTCGGCCGGCGATAGCAGTCAGCTGAGAGTAATAAATGTGTATTCTTTCCCCCAGGTGCTGAAATCGGAGAGCTTAAATAAATAAATTCACACGCGGCAGAGAGTTATTATGACAGGTTGTGTCACACTCGTTCTTATGAGAGGGGTTGGGTCTGTCACATTAAAGCTGAATGGACAGTCCCAGCCAGACACACAGACACTGACACACACAAACAAACGCACGCACACACACACACATGCACACGCTCTCTCCTTCCCTCCCCTCCCCCCTCCGTCTCTCACCCTCTACTGTACATACACTCTGAAAACCTGGATTGTGCACATAACTTTGATACCAGTTATTATTAGAGCATTTAAATCCACTAAATAACGTTAGGAGCCCTACCAAATGAGATACACTCGTCTGTGCAGTGCAGCAGACGTGAAAACCTAACCTCGGCCGTCACACTAACGCACATATTTGCTCAGCGGGGTCGTTCTCGTCCAGAGTGACTCACACGGGTAGCCTGGCGCCCAGCGGCGCAGCTGGATGGTCCAGATCAAAGACCGAGCTCAGCGACGCCGCAGGGACAGGGCGGGGCCTCTAGGGCGGGGCCTCTAGGGCGGGGCCTCTAGGGCTCGGGCCTGCGGTCATGTGACTACCGCGCGCGGCTCCTGGACTGCACCGCAGAGCTACGCTGACATCCCAATCCCAGAATGCACCACGGTCCTGGCTCCACTGACTCATACAGCAGAAAGCTGCCCCCCCGCTGACATCCAGTTATGCATGAATAAGACCACGCAGTCTATCAGGGCTCATTCCACACATGCACATTATTCAGCGTGCAGGGCTGCTGCTCCTGCTTCATTCTTTCAGCATCCAAAAGGGCCCCCCCTCCCCCCCATGCTAAATATAAGGGGGTCTACTGCATGGGACAGACCCACTGTCCTCCCCCATGCCCACTGCCCCCCCCCCCTCCCCATGCCTACTACCCCCCCCTCCCCCATGCTGAATATGAGGGTCTGTACTGCATGGCACAGACCCACAGGGCGGAAGTGTAGTATAGTGGGTAAGGAGATGGTCCTGTAACCTAAAGTTCAACAGTTCAAGGTACTTAACCTGTATTGCTTCAGTATATATCCAGCTGTGTAAATGCTATATAGAAAGTTGTGTAAGTCACTCTGGATAAGAGCATCTGCTGAATGCCTGTAATGTACTGCAGTGTCCTCCCCCATGCTGAATATACTGTAACTGCCCTCTAACGGAAAGGTTTCTGAGTTTGATGTTTAGGTAGCCACCAAACAGCACACTTAGCAAAAAAAAGAACATTGGACACAAACTGCTACTCTCCACACAGCTTATTTAGCTTGCGGGTATCAAGAATTCTTTACAAAATAAATAAATAAACAAAATAATAATACTAATTAATTACTTTGATATTCTGTCGATATCGTGAACATTGTGTCCCCTGCCTCAAAATTCAGTATTCGGGTACTTATGCATTTTAATTAAGAGCTTACTTCCAGTAAGGTTAATGAAATGAAGATTATTTTTACTTATTTTAATTAGCACTCTATTGATCCCACTGTTTGAGCTTAATTATTAAATGGTCAGTACTTTTTTTTTTTTTTTTTTTTTTTTTTGCAAACAAAGTTTTGCAAAGTTCATCTCCAAATTTAATGAGAAAGTGCTTGTGCAGGAAAACAGTCAGATTTAATTGCAGGTTAAAGTAGGTTAAGGCAAAAGTTGATGGCATCCTGGGGTGTGTTTATTTGACATATCTGACTGAAAAAAGAGGGGGGCCGGGGGGGAAATAACACCCCGCTTACATCGATTTTTTTTTTTTAAGCACGAAATGCTGCAGAGAAGCTGGGAATGGTTTTATTGCGATCCGCTCTGAGCAAGAACACACACAGTACTTTATTTGGCACGGGCCTTTTAATTTCCTGTCACCTTCCCACCATCTGATTGCAGAGTGCTTTTCTGTCATGACATTTAGGGGGAGGGAGGGGGGGGAGGGTGGTGGGGCAGGGTGGTGGGGATTTCATTAGGTACAGCACTTTAGTGGCCCTGGGGGCCTTCCTGCTGAAAAACACCCCAGTGTGAACATCGTAAAAACTCAGGATTTACTGCCCCCCAGCCAGATCCCCCCCCCCCACAGTGTGATCTCTAGGAGAATCACTGCATATATAACGGCTCGTACTCTTTATCGCGCTGTAGATAAATCTCGAGGCGGAGGAAGCCATTTTGGTGAGCGCGGGCCCCTTTGTTCTACTCTTCAGCGCATTTCCAGCGAAGGTCCCGGGACAAACAGGAAGCAGCTTTTTGCGGCACAAGGCAACGGACCTCCATCGCTTCGGGTTATGACTGGTTATTATTCGCGGATGCTCAGCCAATCGTGGCTCATATCAGGAGGCCCCCGAGCTCTGGCACATCTCTCACACTCCACCATATCTTCATCATACTTCACCACCGGTGTTCGGAGCCGTCTTTCCCACGCCCGCCGCGCTCGATCGGAATCTGCGTCGCGTTCGGTTTCCCTGACAACTGTAACTCTCCTAACGATGTGAGGGAATCGTCGATATTCCCCTCGGAGGCCGAGGAAGGCTCGAGGGCATCGGGGAGCAGTGCGGGAAGGCAGATGTGGAGCGTCAACATCAGTCTGACAATGAGAGAGGTTATTATAGGGGGTTATGGGGGGGGTCATGGGGTAGAGTACTGGGATTGGAACACAGGTCTCACCCTGTTAACTTTAACACGAGAGCTGGGTGGCCTTGGGCTTTATTTAACGCACCTATTTATTCCTGTAGGCCTAAGTGGTGAGAAGGGTCCACACTGGCACGCAATTTTACACAAACGCCTTCCCAATATGTGTTTTTATCACGCTCCCAGATACACGGTAACGAATAATAAAACGCACGCGAGTCGGAGTGAGGGTAGCGACCGCACGGCGAGGAAATGATGGACTCGTAAAACGCGGCGTGTTCGCGGCCTTAAATCAGACGGGCGTCGCCGAGGCAGCCTCCCGCCATAAGAGCTACAGAACCGCACACAACATGGCGGACGGGGGAGGACGCGTCAGACTGGAGCAAAGAGCGGTGCAGGTGGTACCGAGGTCAGCTCTAGAGCGCGTCCTGTCACACGTTTAAAAACACCAACTCTGTGCGAAGTTCTGCATCCGACAATAAGACATTATAAATACCAGTCCTGTCCAGAACGGGCCGGTGTGGGTGCAGGTCTCTGTTCTAGCCCAGCACTACGACACCTTATTGAACTAATTAACCAATTGTGGACTTCAATTAAGACCTTCACAAATAGAAACAGAGTCTCTGCGCTGGAATAAAACAAGAACCTACACCCACACAGGTCATTTACAGGTAAGACTGGACACCCCTGATATACACTACGCTATAACATGTACTCTATGAAACAAATACTGACATGAGTCTATTAGAGATGCAGAGATTCGTAGAGATGTAGAGATCCGTAGAGATGTAGAGATTCGTAGAGATGTAGAGATCCGTAGAGATGCAGAGATTCGTAGAGATGTAGAGATCCGAAGAGATGCAGAGATTCGTAGAGATGTAGAGATTCGTAGAATAAAGGGTTAATAATCGCAACTTCCAGCACAGAACTACGGCCACATTTAGAGCTGCAGAAATACAGCACGACTCACAAATCCTCACTGCCAACTGCGTGCGCTTTCGTGGTTCTCGTTAAAAAGAATAAGAAAATGATTGTGGCATTTACAGTTTCGCAGAGCGCTGGACCCTGGCCAGGAGCCTGCACGTATCTACACCCTTCATACATCCTCATACACTGCTACTTACAAATCCCCCACAGGCTGGTGAATGCGCACTATCTCTCTTCATGTAATACAACGTGAAAACACCCATCAATCTACCGCAACTGTGAAGAAGCCGGATGATTTGACATCCCAAAATGTGTACTCTAATCGCTTGATTAAAATTCAAATGGCTGAGACACATGATACATTGGTTTATTTGAATTATTAGTCATTTATAACTGAAGCAGAATGTTTCAAAGGCAAATTCATGAATTATTTACAGAGACGTTAAGCACGACTATACAACCGCAAGATACTATGAATGTAATTTATGTCTAAAAATCAGTTCATGGATACATTAAAAAAGCTGGTTAAATCGCCTTTCACTGTTGAGTATCAGAGAGTGAACAGCAGAACATTTACAAATTAGAAAAGACAAACACTGTGGAAGCGCAAAAACACCAGAGTCTTTACAGATATTCTCATAATCAGACTCAGATTCAGAAAAACTAAATTCACAATCATCTATACCCGCTTGTCGTGGTCAGGGTCATGGGGGGGTGCTGGAGTCTATCCCAGCATGCATTGGGTAAGAGGCAGGACTACACCCTGGACAGGCCGCCAATCTATCGCAGAGCACACACACCATTCACACACACACACACACTCATACCTATGGGAAATTAAGACTCTTCAATTAACCCCTGTCTTTGGACTGTGGGAGGAAACCGGAGTACCTGAAGTAAGCAGAGGAAGGAGGACAGGAGGGACCTCCTTGCTATGAGGCAACAGTGCTACCCACTGCACCACCATGCCACCCCGCAGATGCATATGATGGGTGGAAATTAGAAGTTATTTTGTAAATCAAACTTGTGTGCCAGCCATCTCCCAAATGTGTTTTCTCAAGTCGTTGGCTGTATTCCCAACATTTTTATTTGTGCTTGGGTCATTCATTTGAATAATTTCTGCACATTTCCTGTATTATTTTCACTGCTCTCTTAATTTAGCCTTTTGTTTATGGTGCGGTGATGAATTGACAGATGTACAGTCGATGCCAGTCTCCTCATAACTTACATTGTGGGAGGTGTGCACTGTATTTATTATGAAACTAAGACAACAGGCCGGGCGATCATGACTCAAATGCGTTCAGCGAGAGAACAGGAGGACGAGCGTTCACACACAATGAGCATCGAAGCACAGCCCAGTGACCAAAATTAGGCCTACAGACGGCCTTTTATTATTGTTATTTTCAGCTCTTGAATTTTTAATTATGCCAGCTCAAGTGCACACGCTGCCTGTGATTTAGGTTCTCCCCGGATAATAATTTGCCCATCATGGGGATCACCGGAGAAGAGCACTTCAGCACATCAGAACTAATGATGAGAATGCACAGGAGAGTATTAGCACAACGCCATGGCAACAATTACCCACAATTCCACCTCAGAGTTCCCACTGACAGACTTACTCAGTGACAGACTACTTGACCTCCTGCACTCCTTACTCTGATGGAGCATTCCCAGGGAACCGAGTGTGTTTTTATTTTTAATCACCAAAACTATCTGCAGAGAGGAGGGTTTGCAAGAAATGCAGGTAATTAAAGAAAGGAAATTTTTAATTAGCGTAATATCACATTTTTTCACATAACATTTACATTAGTGAATTACATTGGCAAAAAAAGTTAAAACATAAAGAAATATAACATTGGCAAGGCTAGAAGTTACTTCTAGGAGGTTCTTGTAAACAAGGTGAACTGCACAAAACTATATAAAAGGGAGCACCTTTGTCAATAATCTTTGTAGAAATGAATCCAGCACCAGAAAGGTTTTGAGTTAAATCTCAGCATACAAAGAAAAAATTACAAAAATAACTTCCCTAAAGGGATGCTTTGATCTGAAACATTTCTGTATTAGATTACCCTTGTATTGGAAATCTGACTGTCACATCTCACAGAATGCAATATTTATAATGAAAACCATAAAAGCAGCAGTGAGAAATGCAGCTCGGTTGACTATTTGATTACTGCCGGTGTGTAAAATCCTAGCATTGACAGATGAGAGAATGGAGGCAATCGATGTGAGTCCCACACCTGAGTCGCAGTTAGGCAGAGGACCTGGGAGCGCTGATGACCGCAACATCCTCCTGCATCCGCTCTGAGTGATTACAACAGGAAGTGACATCACCGCTTGCCAGACAAATTCCATTTACAGATTTTAATCTACCAAAGAGAAATGCAGAAAAACGGCAATTTGAACCCCGAGACAACGCGTGATTCAGTCGGAGAGTTTCACGCCATGACTACAGGATTGATGTTGTGACTGATATGATTGAGGTCAGCCACTCGAATATGCAAAGGACAAGGCAGCCAGCGGTGATGGAGTTGTGTGAAGAGGAACTGCAGTCGGTGGGTAATGGCATATGAAAGAGGCCACTAACCACTCCAAAGGGGTTTAATTTCATACAACACCACAGTCTGGAATAACACTGTAATACTCATGGGTTTAGCTTGTTAAGTCATGGCTGCTAGCCATAGAAATAAAGACAGGGCACTTAGAAACATGTTCATATAAGCACTGTACTAAGCAAAAGATACTTACTTACACATTTCATTATTAGCATTCGGGTAACAACAAGTCTGAAGGTAAATGGGACTTTAATAAGCGAGTCTCTAGCCCCGGTTTTAACTGGACTCTCGCATAAACCCTGATAATGGAAGATTGCAGACATGGTGAAATTAGATATATAGACCTTTAAAAACAAAACAGAAATTCAGCATGTGTATCGGCCTATCTAAGTTAAACTGTACATTATATAACCAATTAACAGCGAACGAGAAGAGTAGGAGACAAGCTGTCACTCACGGACAAAGATTAATTGTGTTAATTAATCGCAAATTCAGTAGCAGCATTATATGCAGTATATGCTGCTTGGCACGCAATGACTAGATGAGCTTTTTATAGAAAAAGCACCTGGACGTTGGTAATCATAATCTCTGCTGCTTGTTGTTACCATTTTAAAATGACTCACATGTACATCTGCCATCAGAGAGATTCAGTGCGTTTATTCGATGCTCCTGTCTTTTGAACTTTATCTAGCAAACACAACCATTTCTGAAATTCTGTCTCCTCAATCTCCCACTGATCATTGCACAGTAATTGTCGATGATGCCCATGCAATGTTGGATACAACTCCTGATGGGAACTGCAGTGCAATCAATGCAAAATCGGTAAACTGGTTTTGCTGAGCATGAAAGAATTTTCAAAAAGTTTGATTTATACCGTAGACAAATTAAATCTAAGGTTTATTTGGTGCAGATGACTACCAAAAATCAGCACAGACTGAACTTGCAAATGATCCCTTTATGTGAGGTCAGCGGAGGTGTTTATGTACAACCTCAGGCTCGGAAAATGCGAAATGCGTTTCTCATAATTTTTGCAGAAGATATCTGTGCCTAAGGGCAGAACTAAAATGGTAGATATTGTCTTCCTGAAATTATGATTTCGGAGAAATATGTCGGTCCCCTCAGGAAACATTTTCACATTAATGTGAAAACGACGGCGCGATACAACTAGACATGTTTAAATGGCAGAATAAAACCCGATCACAATCATAAAATGTAACTGATATTATTAAAGTTTGTATTACACAAACGTTTCTCTATGTCAGAGCATGCAGTATTAGATGGCATTCATGCTGTCTTGTAACACTAAGAGTGTAATGATTGTTCCTGACTGTAAATACACTATATGACCAAACGTATCAGCACACCCCTTGGTTTTGGTTAGGTTCCTCAGTTCCAGTGAAGGCAAATCTTAATTCAATGAAATTATAGATGATCTACATTTGTGCATCAAACGTTGTGGCAACAGTGTGGGGAAGGCCCTTTCCTGTTTCAGCATGACAGTGCCCCTGGGCACGCAGAGAGGTGCATACAGAAATGGCGTTGTCGAGAGCGGTGTGAAAGATCTTGCCTGGCCTGCACAGAGCTCTGTCCTCAACCCCATCCAACACCTTTGGGATCAATTGGAAAGCCAACTGCAAGCCAGGCCTAATCGCCCAATCAGCGCCTAACCTCACTAATGCTCTTCTGGCTGAATGGAAGCAAATCCCTGCAGCAGTGCTCCAACATCTAGAATAAAGCCTTCTCAGAAGAGTGGCGGTTATTATAGCAGCAAAGGGTGGACCAACTCCATATTAATGCCCATCATTCTGGATGAGATGTTGAATGTCAGGTGTCCACACACTTATGGCCTAGTAGTGTAGCTTATGTGAAGAAGTACTGAGGTCTTGAGAATCCCCTTCAGAGTTGCAGGTTAATATGACGTTCATATCAGAATTTCCAAATTAGCCACCAGGATTAATTCATTTGCGCAAGTGCCCGGTGGCGTATAGACATTTCTTTGCACTGATGGAGGATGATCCGGTCCTGTCACCATTCTGATGCCTGATTTTCAGCACCAACGCCCCCCCCCCCCCCCCCCCCAAAAAAACCCCAGTGACCTAGAGTCACACTCCACACGCACAGAAGCACTGCCAACATCTGTGCCAGTGTCTCGCCTGTCAATCACTCCTGGGCCCCAGACACACCCGGGACCCGGGTGCAGCGCTGCATTCTGGGTGATTTTCCCCGCAGGCATACCTCAGCCGGCGGCGGTGATTAATGACACCGGCCAGAGCACCTGACAGACGGATTATTAATCAAAATATTGTTTTGACCTTTAGTGTCCATTCGGCTGCTGTATTGGCTAATTCATCAGATGGTAGATAGATAAATAAATCAATTAAACTGCCCCCTGAAAGACGAGGGAGATTTTTGTAAATGTCTGCCAGACATCTCAGGAATTACGCCATTAGGGATAGTCATATCTTGACATATTTTCCTCAATAAGCCTTTTATTAAAACAGAAAGACTAAATCGGCTTCTCAATTTTCACAAAGCGCTTTCACAAAGGTTTACTGGAATTATAATAATTTTTATTTTATTTTACAGAATTCAGTTTAAAAATACTGCATTCTAAACATTTTATCGAACAGATTAATCCCATCTCATTTCTTGCATAACAGATATTGTTTTTCCTTTGAATTCAATTTCCGTCTCACAGGAACTCAGCGTCCATAATCGCTGCCTTTTGCTTACAGGCACGACGTGACGGCTCCTCTGCTTACACCTGGCGGTGGTTGTCAAGGTAATTATTCTAAGACACCACCACATTTAATTACACCTTGGATCAGCGTGATGGACAGCTCTGCTTTAATTGGCACATAAACGTGCCTTTGAAGATCGGCGTCATCCGTAACAACCAATAATGCACACCGGCAACGAGAAAATCAGACATTGATTCCCCCATTCTCAACATAGACCACCGCTGTACAGCGTTATCATCCTTGTGTGGAGCTGAAAAACGTAAACCAGAGGGTCTGAGGAACAGTATCCCCCCGCGGTTGTCTTAGGAGCTAAACGACGTGCTGTGATGCAGTTCACAGTGTGGAACAGACCGGAGCGGACACCACACGCTCGTGAGCGCGCGATACCATTACAGATTCTGCCAGCAATCGGCCAACAAACAAACAAACAAGGCGAGGACCGAGGAAAGAGAGCCAATGAACTCAGCGGAAACTCAGCAAGCCAACATCAGGCTGGAAATAACCCAACACTGCGCAATGTTTGTGCAGTGCATTTTCATTCAACCGAATGGCAGTGCTTCACATTGAGAATAAGTACAATACATGGCAATATGTAAAAAAGGCAATTAAAAAAACGTACTGTATGCAGGGAACAGCAATATCATTACATACCATTGTCAGCCGTGCCCTTCATCAAAAATGATTGTTCTCTAAACAAAAAAATGTAATTGCATGAACTGTATTTTCTGATTTTTCTTTTTTTTTTACCTTTGGAAACCTCAGCTGTCGTAAGACGGTGGTTACGTCACAGAATGGCCACCCTTGAATCCCAAGTTTCATGATGAGTCATATATCAGGGTCAAAGTTCACAAATGACTCAGACTTTACATGCAGGATGAAATGATGCGATTGTCTTATTTTTGGAACAGCTTACAGACTTAAACAGACCAGCCTCAGATTTCACATCCGCAAATGTGGCTCTAGACGTCCGTGATGAGTTTTCACAAAATAACGCACAGGGCAAGAGCATTCCAGAGGGGCCAACCACTGAAAAACCATTGCTCCTCATTACTAAAAAGACTGATGAAGACAAATGGCATGGGACTTTTTTTTTTTTTACCAAACTTTTCTTCCTATGCCTTATTCACCTTAATATTTTATATCGCAAAGTGCAAGGTGATGGATTAAACTTTCTCATGCAAAGCCCAGGGAACAATTAAGTTAAAATTCCGTTCCTTGCCAAACTTTTCTATATCCTTTCCAATTTCTCCCAGACACTGTCATGGTCTGCTGGGCAGGGATGCGTCCGCTGCAGTCACATGGACCAAATACAAGGCTTCCTACTGTAGTAGGGTTGGTGCTACAGTACAGGGCTTCCTACTGTACCAGGGTTGGTGCTATAGTCCAAGGCTTCCTACTGTAGCAGGGTTGCACCACCCATAAGAGTGATTGGGGGCAAATTAAGGGTGGGGTTTGTAAATCTTCCATTTAATAGGACAACATGCTTATGGGATCCGATTGCAAATCAGGATAATAATTTTTTTTTAAACAGTACAAAATCTACTATGCTCAATCAATCTACAATGATCACCAAAATATTTCAGCCTAAACTCTGAGTGACAGAGTCAAGCGAAGTCATTTTCTCCATTAAGAGAAAGTTTTCTGCTCCAGTCAGTTCTGAGGCCTTGTATCTGACCCAGCCTCACAGTCAGCAGAGGGCTGAGATGGGACTGAGGACTCCCAGATTAATCAGGTGTGGCTCAGCAGGACTGGCCAGGGCCCAGATGGCCAGCCATCCATGATTGTTTTAGATAATTTGCTGCAGGAGCTGCTCGTAAACTCTGGTACCGTTTTGCCATTCAAAATGTCTGCTCAGACCCTGCTGGGCTTCCACACATGACAGAACTGGGAACAGGGCCTCCCTCAGACTTCTGCAGGGGCAGAGGCTCAAGCCGAAAACACACACACACACCCACACACCACAAGTCAGTGAAAATAAAAAAATGAAGGGTAAACTTGTTCTAAACCTTCTCACTTCACACCTCAAAAATGCCATAATCCCGTAAACAATCAGAAGCAGCCCTCATTATTATTAGAAGACTATCGACAATTCCAAGAGTAATCAAACTGTTGACTGCCTTTTTTAGAACCCAATTTCTGGTCGATTTTATTATGAAGCATTTCATTTGCCTTTCATTCACTTTGGGTACTGTTCCAAACTTCCCGTGAAACCATTTAAAACCCAACTGCGGCGACCGTCGGACGGTTTCAGCCAAAGCTGTGACAGGTTTTCTGTGGCACAAACAGCAGTCGCAAGCAGATGAAACCACAGAATGACAATTCCCGTGGAAATTACCTGGAATCCGCCAAAATTCTGCTCACCTGGGACAGAAACCCAGCTGGGACAAAGATGAACGTCACAGTGCTCGAATTCCCCAGCAGAATTTATCAACATCTGTCATGCAGTTAGGCTCAATACAACATTAATTGATGGCTAAATGGAAGACCGTGACACCCAGCCATTACCATATAAGAGTCAATAGTGCATCTTACAAGAATGCCTAGAAGCAACTAACCTAATTATGGGATGTCGTTTTCTACCAGTTCCACAGACACGCACCCAATCTGTCAACCGATGTAGTTCATCAAGACTACAGGTAGTACCACAGGTGCCTGAAGATAATAACTTTCATTCAATGCGGGGAGGGGGGTGGGGGTGGGGGGGGCTGTGACATGGTTTGTGGAGCGGTCTGGCATTTCAAAAAAATTGTATTATTTATTTATTTTTCCATTTTAGTGGAGAAACAGAGTTTTACATATGGAGCAGTTTGGATTTAGAGATTACAGCGTGCGCACTGCCGTCAGAGAACAAAGAGGGAGAAAAGATTTATTCGTTTTAACTCAATGCAAATCGGCTGAGAGTGCAGCTCTGAAATAAGCCCGGTGCCAGACTGCAGAGTGAAGGTGAAGAAGGATTCGGCAGAACAGCACTAGAGCTGAAACTCCAACAACTTTCTCACAAACCGAGAAGCTCCTTCATTACAGGCATCCAGAGCGACTTACACAACTTTTTATTTTTTATTTTTTACGTTGCATCCATTTATAATACAGCTGGATATATACTGAAGCAATGCAGGTTAGGTACCTTGCTCAAGGATGCAGTGGCAGTGTCCTACTGGGGAATCGAACCGGTGACCTTCAGGTTGCAAGACTAGCCCCTTACCCATTACACTACACTGCCGCCCTGTCCTTCAGCTGCCGATGTTGGCGAAGGCCTTCAACATGATACTTCTAAGAAAAAAAAGCCTGCTCCCCTTTTTTTAAATTATCTTTTTTTTTTGGCTATTTCTCAAATCCACTTTAGGGAAAGGTATCTCACAGGAGACGGGAAATATTGTTTAATTATTGTAAGAGCAAGAACAGAACAGGCCCATTAATGATTCATCAGACGCTCCCTGTTTGTTAAACATCGGATAGCCGCGCGTAGCATCGAGAGGGCAGCAGATCTATGATGAGCTTCCTGAGAGGCGAGTCCGCCTGTTTGTTCAGCAGATAGCTGCTCTGCCCGTTACACAACTTCACTGACATTACTGCTGTTCGCAGCATTTATTCCACAATATTTAATATTTCCATAAACTCAACGCATTGACTGTGAGGAGTGGCACCTAAATTAATGTGGAGCTCCCTATTGCTGAGGGAGATATTTCAGGGCTCAAAACCACGTTGTGTTGCCTGATTCTTGTGGTGCACACGATCACGTTCTTCACTGCATGCCCACAGTGTGTGGTTGCTGTTTACGTTCTCTTCTTCTGATCTTAACTTTTACACAATAATAAATTAAAGTATTACTTGAACTTTTTATCTCAACTTTTCTATAACCTTTTTTAAAAGAAAATAGAAGAGCAAGCAGTTTAATTTTTACAACTCCGGACACACAGGTTCATTTGATGTATTTGCGATCCGGTAAAAATCCAAAGAACACAAGGCTTCTAAAACTTTTCCAGGAATTAAAAACTGGCCTAGTGTGGGTGATTTTTACTTTAATTGTTGTACAAATTGGCAGAAGGAAATTAATGATAAAAAAGGATGACAGCAAAAGATAATAAAGTTTTAAGAGGGGAGCGGAGACCTTGGGACAGCAGACACAGGACGCAGGCGAGGCTGTTAAAGCTGTAATTAGTTTCACAGGGGGTCTGCTCCGTGACAGGACGGCTCAGGACTGCACAGGCCCGGCGGCGGCAGGGGTATTATTCTACCCACTGTGCTCTAAATCACGACAGAAAATCTGGGAGCAGCAATTTTACCACAAGCAGGTATTACCAGATGCACCATTGGCTCATTTAATATACGGCCTTGGATGATGATGGTGCTAAATTATAGATATTAATTAGGCTATATGGTCTCAAAAGCTCAAGATTTGTTATGTTTTTGGTTGGTTGTTTGTTTGTTTGTCTGTTTTTTATCAGAATGTTGCCGAAATTGAAACCTGCAGTGAGCAGACTCTAGACAGCGGACGGAGACGGGTCTCTCTTGCGTTCCAGTGCCGAAAGCTCTGTCGCTCTGGTTAAAACCCCCGGGTGTACAGACTGCGCGTCTCTGCCCCTCCCGCCCCGGGGCACTTCAGCTGAGAAACAGCCTCATTTAGAGCTCAAGCAGTGACACGTCACAAACCGCCGGACTTTTCTGTTTAACCGCCACTTCATCCGAGCCAAGCGTCTCCCCTATTAACGCGCATGGGTGAAGCCAAGCGAGTTCGCTGACTTCATGACTGGCCAAATTCGGCAGTTGGCACGAGACTGAGGGTGGCTAATAAGCCGACTGTATGATCAAAGCACTTATCCCGTCAAAGCGAAAGCCCACGTTGTGTCCTGATGCGGCTGGTTCGGTTGTGACACACAGACGCCCATTCTCTCTGGCTGTGGTTAATAGGACAGAGCAGCATGATGTACAGTAATAGCTGAGCTTCTCAACAGGGGGTCCTTGAAGGCACTGCAGCAGGTCCCTGGCCAGACTTGTTATGCAATGACTATATACAGTTTTGGGAAATATTTTTGAAAAATGTTTTAAATAAATATATATATATATATATATATATATATATATATATTCCTTTTTAACTTATGATGGGGTCTCTTGGATGCCTTTGAACCCAGTTGGGGGTACCAGTTGGAGATCAGAAGAGGCTGAAACCCCTGCTCTAATATATGTGCCCCATTTCTTAAGTCTCTTTGTGAATAATCATTCAGATAAAATATTATTTTTTTTTATAATCGTTTTCTATTCTGAGTCACTGTACAGAAATGTTGGAAATTTTCTTGACGGGTGCCCTGATGTTGACATGAATCCTTGATCAGACTCTAAGAGACATCGCTCAGAAGCACAGGGTCACTCAGATGCATTGAGTTACAGCGTCACAGAAGTACAGTGTCACAGATGCATAGAGTCACAGAAGCACAGAGTCACAGATGCAAAGAGTCACACATGCATAGCTAACACCGCTACGAGAAACTTATATTCAACAAAAATGACATATTCATCTTCCTAAAAATGTACGCGGTGCCAGGGTCTGAGCAAAAGTTCTGATTCTTCAATAACATATAATAACATTAAACAAATGTCATTTGTTTTGGTTTGTGGAATCTAGATGCGATTGGTCTTCACTGAAATTACTTGGGGGATTCAAGTCTTTTTCAAAACATTTCACAAAGTGCTTTACTGTATATAGCAACTGGGATTTTACAATTGTGGTGAAGTACATTAATTCTACACATTAATCTTATCCCATAATGGAAACATCTGTCTATATTCTCCAGAAGGTATTTTGTTTTTTTTTAAAACATTAAATTGAGGCAAACTCTTGATGACTTTCCAAACAAAAAAAGTTATCTCCATTTATGTAGAACACCACAGTTACAGTATGTTGAACAGTTTAGAAAAAAATGTAAAAATTAAGTAAAACTTGATAAAAATACCATCTGCTTGGAAAGAGCAAGAAGCTTTGGGAGAATTGTCCTTATGGGATATGAGTCATAAATCTTTTTATTCAAGCAGAATCTTTCATAAAGTGTTTCTGCATAACCTCAATATAGCCTGGCAAAGTGTCTAAACATCTTTCAAATGATGATCCATTTTCTGCAGATGATGAAAACAAAGTACCAAAGAATCACATTTTCTCTTTGCCACAATTATTTTAGCATTACTGCTCACAGGTCTGAGGTAATAGATTTTTTTACAGAATTAAAAGATTTTATTTATTTACTCTCAGGCATTCTCCAAAACAAAGTCAAATGTCAAACATGCTTTTGAAATATGTCGCCGTCGTGCTAGTGCATCCCCTCGGAGACAGCAGACCCGACAGCCGCCATCGCTGCTGACGGCTGTACGCGCACCGGGGTCCTAATCGTAAACAAGACCCGAAAAAAAAATAATTACCCGACTCCTAGGGCCCTGGCACTGGTTTATCAGTGCAGCATAGGGCAGATTTAACATCCTGTAGGCCAACGATAAGGAAAGGCAGGGCTGAACTACGGGCTGAGTAGCCTGGCTCTGACATCACGCCTCGCTGGCTCTGACATCACGCCTCGGGCACCGCTTCAGCCGCTGCCACAGCACAAAAGGCCGCTTGTCTCTTTGGATCATTAGCAACGGTTGCTGGGGTAATATCTACCGAGTCACAAAAGCATATTCAAAAACCGCTGAATGCGAGGAGAGGTTGAACATCACATATTCTTCATCCAAAAAAAAAAAAAACCAAAAAAAAAAATCACAGACACAGGCAACTCACCGACAGTATATTCAAATTATATTGCATAAATTATATCCAGTAACTAGAATGAGAAGCGCTGTATGCGCTTTCAGAAAAGAAGGAGAGAATGGACCGTGCGGAATTTTGATTGAATTATTAATGCAAATCAATTTTAATTTTCATTGACAAAGCGTTAGGTCAGCACTCAGAACTGAAAGCAGAAGGCCTGAGCTCGGGCTGTGTCAATAACGCATGGGGTATAAATCAGCGCAAACACGCACCGGGGTTTCACAACCTCCTGAGTGAATTTGCAATGCAAAGCGGAAAGTTTCCTTCCAATAAAAAAAGCTGCTCAGAGGACAGCCTGAATTTCCCAAACTCTTATCTCAGTGTTAATGATATACCATCTGGAGATTATGCAGCTCTCTATTATTCACATTATTTTTTGTAACTGATCAAATAGCACACAGCTGAGAAAAAATCATAAAAATGCAATATCCAATCATAAATTTATCTGTCTAGACAGATTCACCATCAATTCTTATATCACATTAAATGTCAACGGTGATAAACTGAGTGAAGAACTGTGATAAAACAGAATTTACCTGCCTAGTGCGTACTGCTTGAACATTTTACCTGGTCAGAATTAGGACACCTTGCACAGGTGCAGTTTTGTCTCTCTTTGACACAGGGGGGCACAACAAAGGCGGACTCCCGCTCTTAAATATTTAACCTGCTCGATTATATCCTGAACTTACGTTTGACCGGCTACAGCTGCAGACTGCAAGTGCATCCTAAAGACTTCACTGTGCTCAAGTACAGGGGTGAGACAGAGTAGTTTATAGAGCTGACAGAAAAGTAAATCTAACACCAACAGCAATGAAGGATCAATGACCGAAAAGTGATGTAGTCTGCCGTGACTTCACTGTTCAATTTCTAATGTATCAACGCACAGACACCGCACTCAATTAGTCTGCATCAATACTCTGCATACGCAACCTACATTAGAGCCTGCGGTAACTACTGCACTAAGTACACGTGCACATAAAGTACTGTGTTTTATGAATGTGTGTTAAGCTTAACTTTTAAAACTGATGCGTTAGTCAGTGTGTGCACCCATGCTCACACACATCCATCGACATAGGCTTGTGAACTGACATAGGCCTACGCATCGACATAGGCTTGTGAACTGACGTAGGCCTACGCATCGACATAGGCTTGTGAACTGACGTAGGCCTACGCATCGACATAGGCTTGTGAACTGACGTAGGCCTACGCATCGACATAGGCTTGTGAACTGACATAGGCCTACGCATCGACATAGGCTTGTGAACTGACGTAGGCCTACGCATCGACATAGGCTTGTGAACTGACGTAGGCCTACGCATCGACATAGGCTTGTGAACTGACGTAGGCCTACGCATCGACATAGGCTTGTGAACTGACATAGGCCTACGCATCGACATAGGCTTATGGCCTGTGTCAATGTGCAAGCCTATGTCAATGTGTAGGCCCATGAGTTCTACGCACTGCCATAGGCCTGTGCATCTTTCTGTTTTCTGTACTAGTACACAGTGTCTAGTACACACACACTGTCTAACTGTACACCGTTAGACCGACCTGATCATATTCATATCCCCATGTTCAGATGTATATATTTGGTAGATCAGGGAGATGTATACAAGATATGCATAACCAGCATACCAAGCACACCATAGCAACTGGATGCTATAATAGCCTTTGCCGCAACTGGCCTGCTATAGTGTAAGGTGCTCATCTATATGTTGCTATGCGAGGAGGATTTTTTATAATTAGCATTTGCATCTTTTAAACACATTTTCTTTTGTAACATCTGTCTCGCGTGCTTGTGTTTGTGTCATGCACGCACACACTATTCCCTCTCCAGCAGTTCATTACACTTCAATAAGGCCCTCTATTCCCACAAAACCTGTCATCACAGGTCTCCGAGGCACTGGAATATCGGTTTTGACAAGCTCTGATGGTAGATACTGTAGTTAAAGTCAGATATTAATTGCACTGTTTATTGGGATTTGAAATTCGGTTAAATACAAGAACAGCCTCATTCGGCAACACACGAATGCTGTCATCTGTGAATGTGTCTCAAATTATCTTAAACCCGAAATTAACCTGGCTGGTTAAGGCTCAGTTCTGACAAAATAATACTCCTGCCAATGGCATGTAGAAAAATGTAGAATTATTTACAGAATGACAACCTCCCACAGCGTTACATATAGAGATTTGCTTAAAAAAAGGAGCCATTTTCTAGTCCCAGACCCCCCATCATGGTATACAGATTTTGAGATTTCAGCGGTCAAGAAAAATTCCTTTCCAGGAACCCAATTTTTATCCATGTCAGTTTTATTGCCAGGGAAGTGACACACAATAAAACACAAACATCCTCCAGTGGAAAGAAAAGGTCTTTATTTACACTGCAAAATATATTTCTTCTTCCAACATATGGCGGGAGGCAAGGGGGTCTATACGCTCCTCGATCAGGAAACATCATTTCAGGCATGACTGCACCCCCCACCCCCCCCACCCCAAACCCCCACCCCCCCCTCCCTTCTCGTACCACATTGCGTCCTGTCAGGAGGAAACGCCGGTGGAATACACAATTTCTTTTGACCTTTTTCAATATCTCCTATATATTTGAGTTCCAGAATGCACACCCACTGCAGAGCAAAAAAACAAAAACATTATCAGATCGCGTCCGCCAGACTTTTTGTCTGAATCATTTGTTTTAGAGTTCTCTAGCAGAGTTGAGGAGGAATAAATATTATGCACCCTCTAGAAAGAGTCACAGACATCTCCATACCTTTTGACCAGTGTAAATCAATAACAGTGCCTGCATGTCAATAAAGCAAAAACAAAATAATGAAAATTCACAATTTTTTAATACTTTTCTACAGAGGTCAGACCAAGATGGAACTTACTCAGCCAGTTCCTCTCTTCTTCACCTAACCCTTCAAGGCGTGAGGTCACGAACGAGCGATCAGAATGTTCCTGAACTGAACGTTCTAACGCTGATGTCACAATCACTGCTGGTGTTTGAAAGCAACAGAGTTCTAGAACGCCGACTTCAGAATTTTGAGAAAACACATTCCAAAAAAAAACCCAGCTCTTTCAAAGAGTTAAGTTCTCAGTGAGGACGCCTGAGTTCTATTGGACGAAGTGATGTAGATTTGAAAAGACGCTCAGGCCAGCAGGCCTTGCAGCGCGTTTATGCCTCGCATCGGGCAGCAGCGAGTCCAGCCCGCCGCGGGACGCTGACCGTGTTAAATAAGGCCGCAGATGGAGGCCATTACGCAGGGGTCACTCTGTAATTATGAAAAAATGTTTCTCGGTTCAGCGAGGTCTCCCCGGAGAGACAAGCGCAGAATGATGGGATACCGGCCAACTAATAGCCCACCTGCCTGTTTGGCCGCGCCCCGCGCTGGTCGGACTGCGGCCTCGTGTGCGTGCCACGTATCAGAGCGCACCCCTGGCGAGGACAGCCAGCGCCAATTCGGAAGTTATCTGAAAGTCAAAGACTCAGCTTCCATCACCGGGCGTCCGCAGCTTTGACTCAGGAGCGCAGAACGCCGAACGCGTCAGCCGCTGCTTTCACTTCCTGTTGATTTCGCCAGTTAATTTGGGCGATTGCTCGCTGAACTTGCCAAAAAAGTAACACTTGCACTTATTTGTAAGTCAAAGTTAAGGACGAATTTTGATTGAATCCAGGCCAGAGTAATAGAGAAATGGTGACTGGATCCAGGCCAAAGTGTCGAGTTCCGAGGCTGGAGGACAAGCACGGCACTGAAGAACAAAAGGCAGTCATTGGAGGAAAGAGGAACAGAAGAAAGGTGCTTAACTCTTTCAGACAGACTGCATGTAGGATATTTGCTGTCTGAAGACTCTTTATTGAACAGAGATGCTTAACTCTTTCAGAAGTATGTAGGATATGTGCTGATGGAAGACTCTCTATTGAACAGAGATGCTTAACTCTTTCAGAAGTATGTAGGATATATGCTGTCTGAAGACTCTCTATTGAACAGAGATGCTTAACTCTTTCAGAAATACGTAGGATATGTGCTGATGGAAGACTCCCTGCTGAACAACTCGGAACTCACAGCTAAAATTCCGAAGGCACAAGCTGGGTATAACTGTGGCAAATATTCAAGTAAAAGAGACAAAAAAAGAGTAAAACAATCTCAGTCACCTTCAAATAAGACGGTATCGCATAACTCAAACAAGATGCGATACCAGCAAAGAAAAACAAAAAAAACACATGCACTTACTTTTTCACTTTTTTGAAGAGGGGTATGCAATACAGAGAGAGTGCACTCATGTTAAGGCTTTTCCCCGCAGACAAGCGGCTGGAGGCTCTGTACATTTGGAGGAAGGGTCGGGACGGAGCCCAAAACTGAGGGATTTTAGCGAAGCACTTCATGGCAGCAGGCGTGTGTTTTTAAGAGGATGACATTAGCAATAAACTGAAGGACACCAAGCAGAAAATTAGCTGGATATACTTCAGTTGGCCTGACCCAATCCAAAATACATGGGAATATCTTCATATTTTAGCAACCAGAACATTTGCTGCAGGAGTGTAAAAAGTGCATTTTTAAATGGATGTATTACTGACGTCTTATTCGGGATATATACCATAGTTCAGTTCAGGTGTTGTAACCCAATTTATTTTATTGCAATGCTGCACTTTAAAGATTATTGTACTGTTACCATTCCATTACAAAGTGGTTAAACTGTATAGTGAAGCCAAATATTTAAGAACGCAGAGTTCATAAGCAGAATAACACGTTCATAAAAATATCACAGACATAATGGATCGATAGGTGACATTATTATAGTTACCTCGGCTTGTAAGCAGTGCATACAGGTGCTGAAAGCCAATAGGCGAGACATAATCGCGCGAACCTTTCTAAACGCTTTTCAAAATGACCCGATTGAAAATAGATATCCGTAAAATGGCTGTTTCGTGTAAATGGTAAATAGACTGCATTTATATAGCGCTTTTATCAAAAGCGCTTTACAACTGATGCCTCTCATTCACCCATTCACACACACTCACACACCAATGGTGAAAGGCTGCCATGCAAGGTACCAGTCAGCTCGTTGGGAGCAATTAGGGGTTAGGTGTCTTGCTCAGGGACACTTCGACATGCCCAGGGCGGGGGATCGAACCGGCAAACCCTCCGACATGAGGAACTGGTGCAAAACATCATTTCTGAGGAAAAACAAACCGGCCCTGGAGGAAAAACAGCCAAAGTTCAGGGCTGATGTGTGTTCCGTTCTGGCCGTGATTGTCTCAGTCCAAGACTGACGCGCAGCATCTGTGTGCCGGTTTCAATGTCAGCCCAAAGCAAACCTGCCAAAGGACATCAAAGACCTCGTAGCATCGTAGCAATCTGTACAGCACTTCACAAAAACACGGCAAACAAAAATGTCTTCATAATGACACTTTGTTTCTTTTGGCACAAAAGCACCCAGGTGTATGACAAGAGGAATCCTATTAAAATTTAATTCGCCCGCTCGTACGATTACTCAAACACCAGGAGAGAACTTTATTTACAAACGTGTGAGAGAGACAGCGTGTGTTTAAACAGTGAGAGGGGCGATCTGCTCACACACTTAATCACATAGAGCGCCAGCGATATGCGAATAATTAATCAGCTAACACTGCATTCTTTCATTTCAGTCATGTGTCCGGAAGACAAGTTAATCCTTCTGAAATACTGTTTTACACTTTCCATCTTTCCAGCATCTACACACAAAAAGAAAAGCAATAAATATGTGAGCAGTTTGAGGAAGGTCTTTGCCTCGGAGTCGACGAAGTTAAGGCCCAGTCACATTCCGAGTGATAAGAATAACTCATGAAACACGACGATAACAATCTGTGGTTTGCCAGCACGGGGACATCACTGTTATCATTCCAGCACACCTGTCCATCAATTCTTTTCAAGCTCTCTATCTCTCAGGTGATGAGCAAGACTGGGAGGATGAGGAGAATGGGAGAAGAGTGTTCACAGCTCTTGCACATGCGCTCCAAAAAATTCATACAAAGATACTGCATGTCAGAGGACAGGGCAGGCACATAAACCCACTACTACGACCAGCTCCACGAATGTTCCAGGTTTCACCACTGCTCTGAGATCACCTCTGCATAGTTTAATTAAATGATCGTTAAAAAAGAACACCAAACAATCAAAAAGTTTTTTTTGTGTTTACTCAGTGGATTGATGTATAAAATGTCACTGGATTAAAGGATTGCAGCGATACTTAAACACTGCTGTCATTCTTGGAAAGTGAGCATCTCTACCCACTCAACGGTATTACACACAGTATGCTTACCGGCACCTCACCTTTTGGTATGTAAACGTAATCATTGACTGTCCAACCAAAAAACAATTCAGGGAATCTGGGAAGTAGAAACCAGTGATATTTGCACTTCATGCCACTGGTTCCTAATCCTTTTTAATGTCGGTACCCAAATTAGAAAATTTTGTACCTTTCAGGAACCCGTCAAACACACATACCAGCATAGCCCAGTGGACTACAGACTCATTCCAGGACCCACCTCATACGCTCCCACGACCAATTTGGGGTTTAAGAAACACTGCTTTATGCCAGCCTCAGGAGAATTATTTGTAAGGCCTATAGGTTGTTTTTGCAATTGAATATGCACCATGAAGAGATAAGGTATTTCCAGTTAAATCAGTTTTGCCACTCTTCTGCCTTGTACTGCTCTCCAAAAATGGACCAATCTGATTGGCTTGCAGTAAGAGACTGAGAACAAAATTCACAAATCACCACACAGAGGATCACCTTAGACTCTTTGATGGCAGGCAAAGTCCATCATGAGCCAGAAATCTGACAACTGACCCTAAAAGTCCAAAATGCCCAGCTTATATCCCATCATGCCTTTTCTCACTATGCACCATTCAGTAATACTGCTATGGTAACCAGGTAGATCTACTGATAACCAACCATGTAAAAACATCAGCATATTATTTTAAAATATTGTCTTAACCACCACAGGTGTAATTTACATTAGCTGCTGCAGTTCATTGTTAATTCAGAGACCTTAAAACACATGCAGGCTCATGCATTAAGAGCTATTCTCATACTCATACGCTCAGCTCATAAACTCTCAGGCATACCAACCACAGCCTCGGGGTACACACATCCTGCAAAGGAAATGCTCAACTCTGAGACTATGCTATGTACAGTAAGAGCTGCTTCCCATGGAGCTAAAGTCTGGATCTAGGTTTCTAGAGGGGTGGAAATCTAGGTTTACCCAGATATAGCCTGGATACGTCCGGGGTTGGCTAGAGGCTAGAGAACTTTCACATCTCATCGAAATGTAGCTGGATTTTCACCTGAAAGCCAAGATCACCACAAAAATTTGTGCACCGCACAGTATGAATTTTCAATGTTAAATCAACTCATAGATAGTTTATATGAGTCTGCTATGGCCAGAGTGGACTTCTATAAACTCTGTTAGAGTTGAATGAATACTGTGAGTTTTTGCTGCGTCCCTGCACAATGTTCAAATGTGACCTACGACCTTTACAATACCTGCATGACAGAGCTGGAGTTTGTTTCTGAATCAAATGTTGCTATGCTGAAATCAAGGACAAGAAGTCGTGCCACATTTGTGTGTGTGTTAAAAAGTGATGTTCTCCTGTCGAAAGGTTATTGAAGGAGAGTCAAGGGGATAAAAGGAAAAGGTGAAGATAGCAGCAACAAACATAAAAGAAGGAAAAAAACTGACTGGAAAGATGAATCGTTTGCCTGCATCGTTTAACAAAGAAAGACAAAATAATTAACGATAAAACAGAGAACTGCTTTTCATGCCCTTTTCAACTGATGAACAGAAGGCCATTGCACTAGCAAAAATATGAAAAAAATAAAATCTGTGAAGCCAACTTCATAGACTTCTTGATTTATTTATTTGTTTGGAATGCGAACAGGATTTTTAATGACTAGTGTCTTTGGCTCTCCCAAGGATTAAATCAAAAGAACTTTTAATCGCGCTTAAAATGTTTTTTTTTTTGGTTAAAAAAATCTATTCAACCTCCAAATCCTTCTCTTAGACTCTGCTGAAAGTCACAGTTAATTGAGGCAGCAGACTCCGCTAAGGGTCGAGCCGGGCAAGGACAGCAGACAGGCCTCCCGTTTTAAAGGCAAGGACAGCAGACAGGCCTCCCGTTTTAAAGGCAAGGACAGCAGACAGGCCTCCCGTTTTAAAGGTAAGGACAGCCTTATCCCCCTTTTCATATTGCATAACAGGATTTATTCATGTTCTCTGCGCAATGTAAAGGGCTTTGAAACCTGCTGTGAGTCCCAGGGAACGTTGCTTCTCATTTGAGCTCCACGTCTTACAGGGAGGTTATGTGAGCTTAAAAGCAGCTGGTGCTAACCGTACAGAACTCTGAGTAATTGGTAGAACCTCAGAGCAAGTTGAAGGGCGGCCTACAGTTTCCACGCTTTGCACCGCGCTCTCAAAAGACGTGAAGTTGTGCGCCTGTTAAACTCCACTTCAGTAAAGGTGCGAGTAAATTAAAACAGATTAAAAAAATTAAAATAGCGCCTTCCTCCACAAGTGTATCATCAGCGATGCTGACTGTGTTAACAAACTAATCTGATTAAGAGCAAGTGAAGCTGTTGACATATTTGTATCTTCAGATCTGGCGCAGCTCTGTTTGAACACGCATACTTGCCAATAGCAATGTGTAATTATTGGCTGCAATGACTAATGATGGGACAGTTTATGAATACTCTCCATATTACTCATAAATTAGTGATTAGCTGCTCAACATTCTGAGGGAGCAAGCAGATGATATGATATTGCAAATTCATTCATAAGGAGCTCTAATCTTTGTGGCACCTCCCAAGTAAGAACATTCACAGTTTTCCTCTAGGTGTTAGGATTACATTAAAAACTTGGAAACACGACAGAGTACATACTGTACATGCTGAATGCCCATTCCATACCATCTGCTATTTTGTCATTCACCACAAAACACATGCCAAATGTTTCGCCGGAAATATATTTGATCCAAAGCTCAACTGAATTGTTCTTTTGAGGGCGTGTATTGGGTGATCTGAAGCAATCTTATTGCCATCTGGCTGGTTCACACATTTGTTTACTCTTAATGACTATTAGACCAAATAGTGCTTGTCTAGCTATTTGCATTAAATCCCAGGGCCAGGTATCAAACTAGCTACAGTAGGTGCATTCTAGCGCAATGCAAAAAGATAATATTTTAAAAACAGATTTTACTCTCCATTCTGAATAGTTATTAATATGTATAGACTCTGTGGAATATACTAGATATAATTTCATCATATCTTTATGATGAAGTAAATCACAAAGAACGTTCATAGCAAAACACTGAACAGGTCAGGTGACACAATACGGTTCTGTTAACTTGCATCAACTAGTGCCATAGCTAACATGTACAGTATATATAATTCATAAACAAAATGTTAACAATACTTGTCAATGTTAAAAAAAAAACACCAATAATGCCTTGAAATAACAATGACATGCCATAACAAGGATATGTATTATTCTATTTCAATTTCTTTGCTTTCTCTAGCCATAAAAATAGTTTGCATAATTATAAACAATAATACAATATGTAAAAACAAACGAACAAAAAACTTAATGAATTAAATGCTTGCATAAAATTTTGTCCATGTTTGCTTCCCAGCATAGCAGTGTTACAGTAGAGTTTCTCAGGTCTCCACTGTTCTCCCCTTTAACACAGGAACCGACAAATGCATTTCAGATTAATTCTCTGGACACACTGTGCCATCTGAACTGAGTCCAGCGAAGTGCTGATGTCCATCTAAACCTGTTTTTAATTGGTGTTAAAACATCTGAACCATCAAATTAACGACTGGAGGCTTTCCTCTAATGAACCGGCAGGCAAGAGTCAAACCTTCCACAGTTCCTACCGACAGATCTGTGTGGACTCGTATCGCATAATCAATGTGCTATTTTCCATTTTTTTGTATATCAATTGTGTGCCATGCATAATGTATTCACGGCAATAAAATATCAGTAACCATTAGTTAATTATATGTTTTAATTAATGGTGAATTCTAGTTATACTGATACTGGTATTTTTCACAGAGTTAGAATATGATCCACAGTTTGACAACGTTGATATCAGCACGCCCTTAAATAACAAATTTACCGTAACTGCTGCATGATTTTGTTTTTAATTAAAGAACATAAGCAGATAAGGATAGCCCAATTCCCTGAAGTAAGGCATCATACACATCACAGGTGGCAGTGTAGTATACTGATTAAGGAGCTAGTCTTGTACCCAAAAGGTCACATGTAGGACTACCGTAGGTAGGAACCTTGGGCAAGGTTCAGTATATATCCAGCTGTATAAACAGTGTAAATGCGTGTGTGTAAGTCACTCTGGATAAGAGCGTCTGCTAATTATAATCATACTCATGTGGGAGGGCAACAGCATGGCTGCCAACCGTGATCTCCAGGTGACCGTGTTGCACAGGTAATGCATACAGGAAAGTGAAAGAAAGCACCAGAAAGTGGCCATCGTGGACAAAGGCCCACCATACAAAGGTGACCGCCAAGGAAGGTTGCAATTTTGTATTATATACATATCACATCAGAAGTAAATTGCCATTGCTATAGCCTCATTATCTCATAATTCACTTTTTCTGCTAAGATATGTTTTGGGTTCTTTTGGAAGGCGCATTCAGAAATGAATGAGCGTTGTATAACTGCCGTCTGTTGTACACAAGACAGAACTAAAAGCTATTAGGAAAATAAATTCTTCAAAAAAAACCTAATTCTTATCGGAGAAAGAGGAGGCTGTTTTCATCGAGCATTAATGTGTGAGACCTTGGCATCCATTTTCTGGATTGCCCTCAGCAGCTAATGCCTTCAGACATTTCAGAACATAATAATATCAAAATACCGACAAGAAACCGTCACCTGCTGAAATAAGTGCTATTGATTCACCCCCAATGCTCACAGAATACATAGAAAAAAATTATGTTACATATGCAGACTTCATATAGTGTAACCCACATATGTATTTTTGCACACACATGTTGTAAACAAAACTAGAGACAATGACAATTCAAGAGCTCTATTAGCCTGCAAAATGTAATTCTGGTCTTATCCAGGTCAATGCTAAAGACAATGATCATGTGAACTCACAAATTGAATCTGTGACTAACTATATTTATATATATAGTTTCATGTTATCTAGACTTAACTTGCATTGTGTCAGTTCAGTACTGGGTGTGAAAATCCTACAGCCTCTGGTTCATGTTTGATTGCAGTTAGCAAATAAAATAAAAAAATTGCATTAGCAGATTTGTTCTACTGACAGTTGCTGTTTGAATGCAGATTAAAACATATTCATGCATTCTGCTAAATACCATTAAGGGAAAGAAACGTGCGATGAGAATAATCATAACGGATAATGTGCGCTAACGTTAGCACAGCAAGTCGGGACAGATAAAACACGTTCATTAGAGACTCACCCATTGAATTACCAAAGTAATTAACACCTTAGCACCATGGACATTAATCAGCAAAAAGCAGGTGTTGATTGTTCCTAAAATATATGCAAGCCAGACAATTTATTTATTTATTTTTAAATCCAAAAAATAATTACTCATTGATATGTGAGAACAGTCACCGGTTCCCCGAGCTGAAGCTAATAAAACTCTAAAGGAAATTTAAATATTCATAATAAATAGTGATGAATGACTCGCAAATGTGTTTAATTCCATTCTGAGATGTCTTTTAAACTAATAACATTTCCATTATCAGCCTGAAATAAACATTCCCCTGGATCTATATGACTGCCATTAAACAACTTTGGCAAATGGACTGTTTTTACACATTTATTATAGATGGGTATCTTAATCGTAGCACGTTTATTGTAAGTATGTCAAAACCATGCCTGTACAGATGTGCAGTGTAATTTTACGCATATTTGTTTAATTTTCAGTGTTTTTTCCCCCCACATTTGATCTATTCCATATTATTTACAGGCCAGAATCATCACAGCATCTTTCCCTGCCTGTTTGCACAGATCACTTTACCTTTCAGATTGTAGCACTATAGACTCAATACTATATATTTTATGCATGCGTGTTAAAATACACAAATTACAACCACAACATACTGAATACACTTTTACATTGAGCTTACAGCATATGCAAGCATGTGTGTAAAATGAGTGTGTATGTGTGTGTGTGTGCATGTGCGTGTGTACAGTGTGTGTGTTTGTGCATGTATGTGCACGTTTGTGCGTGCATTGTGTGCGTGTGTGTGTGCGCGGGTGTGTGTGTCCGTTCCATGCTTATCAGATTAGGTCACTACTCCAAAGCATAATGACCTATGCAGGAATGCCAGCGAGCGCCAGGAGCTAAATCCGGCCCTCGCTTCAGGCGCTCCCTCTAAATAAGCGCAGACTCTGACGGGACGGGACAGGTGGCGGGGGCGAGAGCGGCGGCCATCTTTGATCGATATAGACCCCGTCACGGGGGTCACCAGCTGGGACTCCGTCACTGGCACTTCCTATGGTTTCGGGGGGTGTACAGGGTCATGGACGCTCTTCCAGGAGGTGTCCCCCCCCACCCCCACATCCCCGAATTTGACTGAGGTTCGATGGGAAGCAATAGGTGGACCATCTGGCCTGGGCTACTTATTAAACCTTTCATAGCAGCGGTGGAGAATCCCGCTGAATATGATTAAGTGGGTCTTTCCTCTTCAGAGTCACACAGCTCTCAGTCCCTGAGTCACCTCTTCCCCTGACTCCATAAAAATCTGGAGCAGGGGGCTTTTTTAAACTCAACTGCTCCGATGGACTCAGGGGAACTTTTCCACCTGTGAAGCAGGAGAGCATAGCACTACCCCTGAAAGCACTACCCCCATGCCCTGAACAAAGAACCCTTCAACACTCACGCATGAGGTGAACTCAGCTAATTGTTGGGTTCTGCCGGACTGGTACACAGGAATAGCCAATGCACTTGTGTACCCAGAAGTCCCATTTTTTCCAGGGTCGTCCAGTATTTCAACCCTTTTTCACAACGTCTCGACCTTTTCTAAAAAAAATTGTGATTTGTCTTCAGCTGGTTCTCTGGCTGTGATCGCCAGTATTCTGGGTTCTCAGTGCAGTGCGCACAGGGGCCTCCAGGGGGAGCTCTCAGAAACACGGCTTTCTTACAACGCAAAGATCGCGGGTGTCACATTTACAGATCATTGTGACGAACGGGCTCGAGGGTATTTTTAAAAGGAACCCAAGTGTGATGCTTTAAATTACCGCTGCTCACCCATCTCTAAGATGGATGCCTTTCTCCATCGAAGAAAGACGATAATTAAGGAGGAGAAATGCACTTTTCGGGCGATTTTTAACTCTCAGGCAGAAGAAAATTAAATTTTATTTCTCCAGCTCGCTTCCTCCCGTCATTCGTCTATTGAAATGAGAGTCTGCTCTGAATGGCCAGACCTTTACAGACACTAATCATAGCCATAGGGCTATACTCAAGACATCAATATTGTTGAGCAGCTTGCTTAATCTTTACATTTCTTTTCTGCCTGGCTCTCAGATTCAATCAAAGTTGTCAGTTTAGTGGTATTATTATTCTCTTTTTTTAACAATAACAGAGAGATCGTGCTATTCTTTCAACAGTGGTTTCTTTTTACGATTTTCCTTCAGTAGTGGCTCCCTTCCCAATATTCCTTCATTCCACAGACTGGACAGTTTGGAATCATAGCGGCATAATGGTTCCCATAGAAACAAGCAAGTATAAACAAACACATAGTTAATCAGATCCTTGGTTCTCACATGTAATGAATCTGTGCATGACTGACATGTAATATTTGAGTAAATCGTGTAAATAATGTGTTTTTTTTCTTACTCCGCATTGCTTTCATTTATGATATTGGTCGCTGATCTGAAGAATGCCTCCTGGATTGTTTCACATTAATATGTAGAGTTGCAGTGCACAGACACATGCTATAATGAAGTGTGGTGAATCCCTAATAAATTATGAATGTCGTTCACACTGACAGTACTTCATCAGAAATCATGGAATAATTAATAATTCATCGGATAATTCAACTTAATTATTTGCCATCTGAGTTTTTCCTGTAGTCCATTCTCTGGTGTGGCTGAAATGATAGCGAGCTGACAGGGTAAACACCTGTAATGTTTTTAGCCCTGTGGTGCATGACCAGTGCTTACTATTCTCCATTGCTCAGTGTATTATTGCAAGTTAATTTCCTTTTTTTCCTCCTACCTTCCCACTAGTGGAGGATGGAAATAAAGGTACTTCATGTAATAAACCAAATTTGAATCTGGATAAGCACAGAAATTGTTATTTCATGACACTTATGTACACTAGGCCATTAGGCAATGAAATGATGCCTTTATTAGCACTGTCTGATTTTAGGGCTCCTGCGTATTGTATTGATATACTTTGTGGACTGAGGTGTTTGCTATGCTGAGTCACTCTAATTCACAGAAACATCACAGAAATATTTATTTGTTCTGGGTAAAGATTTGTCTGTATTTCTTTATTTATTTCTTTATTTACTTAATTATTTAATAGTTTTACTTTAACGGTGTCAAACTCCTGTCCTGGAGGGCTGCAGTGTCTGCTGGTTTCTGGGGGGGGGGGGGGGTGGTCTCTGCACAAGTGTCTCAGTCACTGATTGGCTAAGGAATCTGAGCTGAAAGGAAACCTGCAGACACTGCGGCCCTCCTGGGATTCAGTTTGACACCCCCGTATTAAAGTAGCACTTTATACTAATGGCTCATTAATTAATCGTTAATTAACACATACATATTACAATACTACAACTTACTCCTGGGCATTTCCATTATGTTCATATTAATGAACTATTGATTATTGGTTAATTCAAAATATTAAATTTGATTCCACTCACCTCTGAGTTGTGAAGGCTCATTAAGCATCAAAATAATACGCTATTGTATAATATACATGATATATATATATATATATATATATATATATATATATATAATCCATAGCATCTGCCTTTTGCAATACTTATTCAAATCCATCTGATCAAACAAGTTTGGACAGTGGCAGGCCAGTTATGGATGTGTAAATGTTTGATGGAATATAACTTTTCCTTGTACATGACACACAATCAGGATGAAATTTCACATTTAGTTCAAATATGATTAGTTTCAGCAGTGCACATAGAATAGAACCTTAAAGCCTGATCCAATCTGACTGAAATAACACAGATATTGATCATCACTCATAAGCTTAAACAACCCCTTTGACCAAAATGAAACGCTCTCACAAATATGATTCAGCTTAAGGAGAAAAAAAAAAACTACAGCTTAGTTATGTCTATTTTTCATTCTGTCATTACGTAGCCATCATATCAAGCAAATGTGTTATTAGTATTCAGGAATTTTTATAAATGAACACATTAGTCATCATTATGCAAATACTATGCACAAGTTTAAAGCAAGCAAAATGAAATGGATACAAATAGGCTAAAAAAATTCAATAAAAAGAAAACGAAGCTACTTAGTAAAACCCCTTGGCCATTAACATGCCAGAAGTGAGTACAAAATTAAGCCAAGCTAACAGCCTAATGTTCAAATTGTTAAACATAAAAAAAATGAATTAAATTGAATTAAAAATAAACCATACGGTGGGGGTCAGCCTATATGTCACCTCCTAACCCCAAAGTCACCTTCTTACCTCCATTTTACTATAAAAGTCAAAAAGCTGTTCATAAATTGTGTAATACAGTATATATCATTGTGTACTAGCATATATATTACCGTGTAATACCATATATATTATCGTGTAATTCCATATATATTATTGTGTACTAGCATATATATTACCGTGTAATACCATATATATTATCATGTAATACCATATATATTTTTAAAATCATGCAGTTTTTAAAAATATATTCGGTATTAGGCTATTTGTGTGTGTTTTTGCCTTTTGCCCATGTGAAGCTATCACCAGGAATTAAACACTTTCAGACAGTTAGACAGATTCTAAGTGTACTCTAAATAAAATAGATTAAAATGGGATGTTTGCTATTCTACACAAAGCTTTGCAAGCATTGAACACATTAACAGCTCTAACTGACACAAACCTAGAACGCCTCAGTGGGCCCGGCTCATATGGGATCATGCTTAACAATGGCTTTTAAGTCTGCAATGTTCCATGGTACACCTGTGATGTTCCATTGGGCACCTGTGAGATTCCTTCGTACACCTGTGATGTGATGGAATAACTTTTTTGGACTGGAAAATATTTTGACCTTAAACTTGCTTCAGTCTGCGCAATAAGTAACATGGAAATCGTATGCTTAAAAACTGAAACCTGCCTTAAAGAAACGAGGGACATTAACTGAAATAAAAATGAATTCTTCCTTAAAATTTTATGCTTTCTGCAGAAAGCTCTGAGCGTCCGTCTCTCTTTCCTTTCAGTCGAACAGACTTCATACAGAAGCAAATGCTATGGATGAATAATTGGGACTGCTGATGCTTTTAATCTCCTTGGTTTTTCTTAACTTCATATGAGTAGAGCTGTGGGTGGTGGGGGGTGGGGGTGGGGGGGGGGGCGGGGGCTGTGTCCTTAAAAGTCCTCACCACCACGTCTTACTCCTCCCCCCCCCCCTCCCTGAACAAAGGCCAGCAGCTTGGTACAGTAAGATACCTTTTCCAGAGACACCTCACAGAGCGTTTTGTGCTGTGTCATTGTTCTGCACCTGTGCAGACTCCCTGGCTCTCTGGAGCAGTCTAAAAGCCTGTTCTGTCTGTCAGCGCTTCATAGCTCAGCGCTACACGGTCCACACAACGCCGGGAAACCAGAAGCATTTACCACAGCCGCGACTCCGCATGGCACTCCCCAGCAGGGGTTTCAACCTTCTCTAATCTCCTGGGTCCTTTTCAGGGACCCCCCTCTCACTCAGGCTCAAAGGCATACAGCACCCCCTCCCCCCCATCATTAGTTAAAATCAGATACATTATAAGAAAGGGGTTTATAAAGACTGCGGACTTGGGGCGAACCTGGGGGGGGTTGGGGGGTTTAGGGGTGTTGGCTGGGGTGGACTGTGATCACAGACAACGGGCGGCGGGACGGGGAACATTCTATTCGTTCATGTGACGTTTGGCCTGGGGGCCCCCTATAGCACCATTAACCCCGACCCACCACCCCCGCCACCCCCCCCCATAGAGAACCTCAGCTCTACAGCACTGTACTCCCAACCTCACTGAGAGAGCAGGACACACAGACTCACGCTGCACACACACACACACACACACACACACCCCTGGCCGGCTCAAACGGATTAGCTCACCTAGCTTAGGGCACTGAGTACACAGCCTCTCTCACACAGACGTAATCACAGTGTGAAGCCTCTGCTCGTGTGAATGGAGCACAAGGGCCTGGACGGCCATAAAAACAAAGAGGAAAACAACACTGGCAAAGCCGGTATATGCAAATATAATACTTCATTTGTAGAGCTGTTTATCTGGCAAGCTAAACAATATGAGCCAATTAACAGTCTGTAGCTAGCGTGCTAAGACACTTGGCAAACTAATGCTTAAACTGGAGGATTAGGCTCCAGTATTACTTATTGTATTACCTTGTATTATTGTATATTTGGTTTTTATTATCATTGTTTCATAAGCAAACGCATAGTTATGTGGCAACAGAATGATGACACTAAATGTGTTCATTTCCAAAAAGGCATTTGAACCTGAATGTATAGACAAGTACAAATATACAAGCACCAGCACACTGTAATAGAACTCCCTAAGCTCTATTCTTAGAGCAAGTGAGAGAGAGGGAGAGTAAGAGAGAGAGGGTGAGAGAGACAGAGAGAGAGAAAGAGTGTGAAAGAGGAGAGAAAGAGACTAAGCGAGTGAGAGAGTGTTTGTGAAAGAGGGAGAGAAAGAGAGTAAGAGTGGAGAGAGACAGAGAAGGAGAGAATGAAAGAGTGAGAGAGAGTGAGAGAGAGATAGACTAAGAAAGCTCATTACCTCCCATGCCATCAGAGGAATGGCAATTAATGGAACCAATCAGAAGTCACCATCACACTCGTGATTCATCTGCTTACCAATTAATAAAAGACTTCAAAGGAAAAATGGATGGGAGCCGTTGTACTTTTTATGAGCTTGACAACCTAATACACCTCAGAGAGTGCGCTCGGTTTAATTTCTGGAGAGCACAGAATCCAAAGCCAGCTGAATTTCAATGATAAAGGCGGTATCAGCGAAGGCTAAGCGGCCTCAGAAGCAGAGGCGCTAACTCGCCGTAGCGGAGAGGCTCATTCGTATGCGGCGGACGCTGAGGACGCCGCCGCCGCCGCGGTGCAGGCTGCCAGAGCCCAAACGCTCGCCCAGCGCTGGGCAGGGGGGGCGCGCTGGCACAGAATGCTGATCAAACCGAGAGTCGCGTTTATTTTCCTTTAGGCCTTCTCCTCCTCTCCCTCGGACGCGCTTTCTTCCTTGATTGCGCGGGACTGCCGTAACTGCCTTCTCCCCCCCCTTTGCTCCACCGCTCCCACCCGCGCACGCAGAGCTGGATCGCTGTTTTTGGGCACATTCGTCTCCGTAATGCCAACCGTCCTGCCGGGAAAAAAAATCCTCACCCCCCCCCCCCGCCTCCGGGCCACACTAACGTTAATTCCGCAAATCCTGATATATTCTCCGCTCTTTAATGTTCACAGTTTTCATGCTCTGCCGACCGCAAAGCGCATTCGCTGTGAACGTTCGGCCCATAATTTACTGCACTGCTGTTGAAAATGCTGAGGGGGGGGGAGCGGAGGCAAGGGGGTGGAGAAAGGTGAGTAAAAACGGACAAGAGCTGATTATTTATTCTGTTAGTCAGAATTTAGCACCGGGCTCCAGTTTCTCTAAATAAATGACCAGTTTTAAAAAGGTTCAGCAACACATAGCATGAACAAAATGTAAATGAAAATGAAGGACATTGAAACAGTAGACAGGGGTGTGGGAGGGGTTGAGATGAGATTGTGGGGGGAGGCTGTGATTGAGATCCCCAATGGGTGGCGGGTAGGTTGAGATTGCCACGGTGGCCTGGGGGGGGGGGGGGTGGAAGTTGCCTGGTGTTACAGGGTGGGGGTCTTGCCCGCCCCATAATCCCCGCCTATGCCCAGATGCCCCTTCCGTTACCTATAGACTCACAGACCGCGGGACTGGCCAGCCCACACCAGAGCAGAGCCTGTACTCACAGAGCTATGAAGTGTACAAACTCCATTCTGATTAAAAAGAGAAGTGAAAATTAACTCTGGTCACAAAGATAGTGTGAACGCTCGTTTATAAATGTCACTGAAGCCTGGTATTGCTGCACTTCCAGAGTTCATCTCTTTCGGGAGACTATAAAAAACAGCACTGCATCCCCCCTTGGATTCTACCGGATTAAAACAGTAAAAGTTCCCCAGTACCCAACATCCTCTTTACACAACAAACTGAAAAATGTGTGATATCTGGGAAAACCCTTCACTGGCCTTTCCTTTCGCAACCTCAGACCTGATTAAAACTGTTTCTACAAAATGTCACTTTCATGCTTTCGACAAACTGACAAATGTCTATTTATCAGAAAAATGTAATCATATTACACATACAGTGGCATGCCCTTGTCTATCAGAACTGAGTGTTCACTGTGAAAGCAAGTGATCACGGCATTCTCAGCTGCATCCGGTATCCTCGCTGAGCAGTTAGCCGTCCATAAAGCTCAGTTTGCCCATAGGATGTGAAGGATAGGACATACCTGTGCAAAGGTAATTAGGCTATAGGAATCCCAAGGCCTTTGATGTGGGATCATTAGGGAAATGCGGGCAGGATGACTTTGTAAGTTTTTAAGTTGTACTGTAGGTACTTACAGTTAGTTTACTTGACCTACTTGAAAATAAGTATTTTTAAAAAAATCATTTAATAGGTTAGGGGCTAATATAGTTTTACAAAAATCTAGCTGTAAAATATAAATGGCTCCGGTATTTATACAACAGCTTTTGATACTAGAATCTCATTCTATTCCTTATTCTTTATTCCATTGATTGTTTGAGCTGGTTTGAAAAAGAAGATTAGTGGAAGTAGATTAGCAGAGAGGGGAGTTATTTCAGCCTTCATACTAGCATTTGGTTAAAAAATTGATGCCTTCATGGGTTAAAGCAGGTATCTGTGTACATGCCTGTGAGAGGCTGTGTATAACATTTCCTAGTCATTACAGTGTTGAGCGGTATCGTCACTGACAGGAACATTCACAGATGCCCAGAGATCACAAAACAAAACAAAACAAAACACTTGTGTGCCATGAAACTGACAACTCAGATTCTGATCACACGCATGACAGTGTAGGATACATACAGTACAGATGCTGTTCAAATCCAAATGCGTTTCAGATCCAAATGCGTTTCAAATACAAATGCTATTCAAATCAAAATGCTATTCAAATCCAAATGCTGTTCAAATTCAAAGGCTATACAAATCCAGATGCGATTCAAATCCAATGCTATCAAATCCAAATGCTGTTCAAATCCAAATGCAATTCAAATCCATATGGGATTAACATTCACATTCTGTGTGGTATTTACAGTAGCAGTGCTCATTGCTCATGTGCAAACACATCAGGCATCTAAGCAGGCCAAGCATCCAAATGAATAAGACATGAGCTGAGGCTTGCACGCTTTCCCTTCTGAGCTGAAAAACAGAAAGCACATTAAAAAATAACAATGTTGTGCTTGATTGCCTGCAGTTTTACAGCATTTTTACAAGCATAGACAAGCAATAACATGTAAACCAGAAAGCCAAGCTCTGGTATTGGACCTGGCATGCCTTAAACACTCAGTAATGAAAGCTGTAGGTTATGTGGTAACAGGCCAGCCGAGTCTGGTACAGTTTTTGTGTGATTTCCTCATTTTGTGTGGCCTCAGTCAATGTGGCAATAATAATGCAACAAGGCCAATTTTTAAACATCTTACTGTACGCCATTACTTTCGCTGATGTTTCAGCGTTACAGCATCTTAGCATGAACAATGTTTTCCTTCCTGCACAAGCAATCGTATTTCCTGCCTCACATTTTCATGCACGTGAGAGAGCAGAAGTCTGGGTTCAGACTGAGGCTGTTCCGTTAAACGGAGCACATGTTCATCGCACACAATCCCGCACAAACAATTAAGCAGCGAGACCTTCTCAGCGCGGCCTCTCCAGCTCAGAACTGCATTTCTGGGCAGCAAGCAAAAGAAACACGACCTTTGACCCTCCCCCCTTGAGAATGACATCGTTTTAATAATTGGAACAGCAGTGAGAAGCTGTATTTGCAGTAGAGATCTGGACCTTTTGACCAGTGGGTTATTGAGTCATGAAAGTAAAAATTTTAATTTTGTACATGTAATATATGTACATTTTTCCCCCACGCAACCTAAAATGAGTTTCTAAGCAGAGAGTTATTCTAAGGTTAGAATCCCTAACATATTTTAAAAATAAATTTCACACAATTGTCACCTTTAGCGAAACCTGCTCATTCATAAACAGAAGTGCAGTCCCACAGGTGTTGAAGGAGGGGGAAGTAGTGTTGGAATGCCTGAAATGCACGTGTTGTTTCTGACTGATAAAAGAAAGAGTAGATTTAAGCAGTCATAAAAGAGTAGAGGGGGTGAAGTGGTGTTTGATATTAAATATTTGATATTATTATGATATTTTTAATGATATTAAAAATGTGTGTTTTTGATTGAAATGAGAAAGAGGAAGTGCAAGCGCAGCCACAGAGGTGTAGTACAGGGAGGGCAACAAAAATGTTCTCCTCAGCTTTTTGAGTGACGACAGGAAAGTGCACCATAGTGGGTAAGGAACTGGTCTTGTAACCTAAAGTTTGCAGTTTCGATTGCCAGATATGACACTGCCGTTGTACCCTTGAGCAAGGTGCTTAACCTGCATTGCGTCAGTATGTATCCCGCTGTATGGATGCAAGGTAAATGCTGTGTAAAAGTTGTGTAAGTTGCTCTGGATAAGAGCGCCTGCTAAATGCCTGTAATGTAATGGAAGACACTCCCGAAGAGGGCTCTGTGCGTGAGCTTTGCTGAGCGACTCCTTACATAAGGAGGCTTTTCTTGAGCCAAGGTCCAGCGGGGAAGCGACAGCTACACTGCTTCACAATGTTAGCAAATCTCAGTCAATGCATGAAGACCACTGTCCTGTAAAGCTTTACCCCCCCCCCCATTTCCTGTTTGGACAGGAACCAGATTCACCAATGTATAAAACTGCTCGTCGAGATGCATGAAGTTCACATGGAAAGAGAACATTGTGTTTTGGAAAGTCAAAACATTTTCAGTCATGACAGGGTCATTGCATTGTTCATGCATTTACATATCTGTACTTTTCATAAGTATAAGTGAAGACAGAAGGTTGAAATTAAAATAAGGTGTGATGTGTTATTGAACTCAATTATATGCTTTAAATATTTTAAAATCAATTATATGCTTAAAATATGCCAATGTGTACAGGAATTAGAATGTGAGTCGTATTGCTGAGCTACTTATTATTTTTTTCAAACATATCCAATTAGCCTGTTGTACTAATTGGCAGGAACAGATGCTGAACAGAATGCTCATGGCCATCCAAATATAGCACAGCATACACAATCACGATGGACATCTTTAGACTTTCTGGCACAAGTAAGAATTGCCCATGGGTCACTGGATTTATTTAGATTGTAAAATGCATATGGAGTTTGACGTGCTTTCTGCAGTGTACTCTGTAAACTGCAAGCAATTTGTTATGAAAACAAGCAGGTTACACACTTGTATACGATTTGAAATGCATTACACCGTCTAGCAAAGTTTGGTATTTACAGGCAAACAAAAAATCCAGCACAAACACAGCCTTTCCCACCTAACGATTCTTGGGAGACAGAAATTATTGGCATAAAGTAAAATTCAGTTCATACTCGAACACACTCAGTAATGTGCAAACAAATAATGTATAAATAACTACGAAAGCTTCACTGCACTATGCTCAAATTTCTCTTATCAAATGTATTTTATGTGAGCTACAGTACCTTTGTACTGTCATCTCAACTTTGCGCATATTGCCTTAATTTGCAGATTGAATAACTGGATTGACATAGCTAGCTTGCATGACTAGACAGAGTACTTTACTAGCTAGTGCTGCCTACAGTACTTAGCCAATAAAATTAGTTCGTTGTTACTTTTTCACATGAGGATCAACCTTGTGGCTGCAGCGGTTTTAACCATCTCTATCTAACGTGAGCTCTTACCTAAATGGTAACTATAGCAATTATCTAGTAAGCTAGTAAGCTTGTCCTTCCCAAATGGGCGAAGTCTCGGAATTTCGCCCTCTGTTTTTGTTTTTTTTACAAAAAAACAAACATCGCTCCAGTATATAACGGCACCTTTCAACCGGTACGCACACCAGCATCCTTATGATCAGGATTCCGGTTCGGTTAACCGAATGTCTGATCGGTAAAGAACTCCTAACGTGCCTAATGCGTATTTCTCACCATATCTCTCAACGGCAAATTCGCTCCTTTTTCTCAGGGTGAGTCTTGAAGGCATTAAGAGAACAGACATTTCAGTATCTGTGAAACACACTTTATATGCTAAACACTTCTGAATAATGGACTAAAGGAATTAAGACTCTAACAGTAGCTAAAGCTCCCGTGGTGATGTGTTTCCTTTCATGATTAGTTTATACCAAAAAGCTGTTGCTTTTCACTCGATTATGTTTTCAGGTGATGATATACATGAATGACCTGAAACTTAATTTCCAGATTGCCAAAAATGCATTTCAGTGAGAACTATTTGTGTGTGTGTGTGTGTGTGTATGTGTGTGTGTATTCTCAGTTTGGGGTGATGGGACAGCTGTCAGCTGATGAGATGTCGCTGTTCTTAATGCTGATGGCTTGTTTTCTCAACAGGAGTGCAAGGGAGGTGTGATCTGCTCAGGCGGACATCGTGTTCAGTCATTAACTGACAGGATTGATTGATTAGTCATACTCAGATAAAAAGTGTCCTTGACGACTCAGGAAACAGTTTCAAACATTAATTAAAAATAATAATAAAAAATAAAATAATAATAATAATAATAAAGCAGTAATAAGCTGAACATTTTCTTCTCTTTTTTTGGAACAATAAAAATATCTTTGTAATGAGCACATACCTCTCGGTCATCCCTCTCCACCTCTCCTGTGATTTTAAGAGAGTCCGTTATGCGAGGTCATGTGATTTTAAGAGAGTCCGTTATGCGAGGTCATGTGATTTTAAGAGAGTCCGTTATGCGAGGTCATGTGATTTTAAGAGAGTCCGTTATGCGAGGTCATGTGATTTTAAGAGAGTCCGTTATGCGAGGTCATGTGATTTTAAGAGAGTCCGTTATGCGAGGTCATGTGATTTTAAGAGAGTCCGTTATGCGAGGTCATGTGATTTTAAGAGAGTCCGTTATGCGAGGTCATGTGATTTTAAGAGAGTCCGTTATGCGAGGTCATAATTCTCATTTCCTCAGAACCCGCACGTCCTGCACGGATCACACCCAGAGCGGTAAACTCTGAGCACACTTGTGCCCGTCCCGCCAGGACTGTGCTCATCCCGCCAGGACTGGGCTCGTCCCGCCAGGACTGGGCTCGTCCCGCCAGGACCGGGCTCATCCCGCCAGGACCGGGCTCATCCCGCCAGGACTGGGCTCATCCCGCCAGGACTGGGCTCATCCCGCCAGGACTGGGCT